>NC_064814.1:11354777-11379231 GCF_023721935.1 Panthera uncia
TTCCTCCTCCGTAGCTGCCACCACTTCCTCCTCCAGATCCACTTCCTTCTTCACAGCTGCCACCACTTCCTCCCCTGCCTCCACTTCCTCCTCCAGAACTACTTCCTCCGCCATAGCTGCCACCACTTCCTCCTCCGTGGCTACCTCCACTTCCTCCTCCAGAACTACCTCTTCCTCCATAGCTGCCTCCACTTCCTCTTCCATGGCTACCTCCACTTCCTCCCCAGGATCCTCTTCCATGACTGCCTCCACTTCCACCGTGATATCCACTTCCTCTGCCACCTCCAGAGCGCCTTTGTCCAGATTCATGAGATTCACTGAGAATGAAAGATAACACAGAGAGAAAATGAGAGACCCCACTACATATACAAGGATGGACCTGGACAGAGTCAAGACCCAAATGTGAATCTTCCTGAGTTTTCCTTCTGCAAGCTAGAGGACAGACTAGGCTGGCACCACAGCTGGAAAGGAGAGCCTCCCTCTCCCTGGAACACGGAGTAGTCCCTTTTCTCATTGTTACCAACCTCCTTTCCCAAAGCCCAGATGCCCTGAGGCTCCCCCACCGAATGAAGAAGTCCTCAACCCATCAGACCCAGTTTACAGGAACTTTCCCAACTGCCTGTGTCCAGAAAGACAGATGCAATGTCAGGGACTTATAAATTCCTAGGGATTCCACAGAATCCTGGGGCACCTACAAGTCCTCCTGGCCACCCTCAAGGAGGCTGCGGTAAGTCGCAATTTCCTGCTCCAGCCGTGTCTTGATGTTGAGCAGAATGCTGTATTCCTGATTCTGGCACTCAATCTCTCCCCGGATCTCAGTGAGCTGAGCCTCCAGGTTACTGATCTGCTCCTGCAACTGCTGCAGCTGGCCACAGTAGCGGTTCTTGGTGTCTTCCAAGGACTTCTCCAGGGCCGATTTCTAGGGGGCATGAGGAGGCTATAAGAGGGATGCTACATCATAGCTCCTCCCCTTCCCACTCCTGGGGATTATGTCAAGCCTCCTGTGCCTCATGTTGGCAGAGGGTCTAGAGCAGAACAGCCAACCTTGCTGAGCTGAGACTGCAGCTCAATCTCCATCTCCTGGATGCTGTGCCGGAGCTGGGTCACCTCCTTGTTGCTGGACTCCATCTCCCGGCCACTATTCGTCACTTCCTGCTCCATCTGGCTCATCTGAAAACCCAAGAACTCAGTGAGAACCAGGCTGGACCAGAAGCTGCAATGAAAAAGGTTCTGCCCCACTCACCCGGACCTTTGCCTCCAAGACCAAGAGTGAGCCAAAACCAAAGACAAGTTATCCTGAGTCCTGGGTCTGCTAGCCAGCCAGAGTAATCCAATTCTCTCAACTTAACATTCCCTCTCAGCAAGGCTCTAAGATTCTTCACACTTGTCCCCAAACCACCTTTCTAACCTCATTTCAAACCGACCCCCAAACACATACACACAAGCACACACACACACACTAGAGACCATGCCCTCATGTGCCAGGGTCGTGTGGTAGGCTCTCGAGGCTCAAGGAGAAAGGAAGACATCAGAGAGCTCAGTGTGGTATAAGAGGCACACCACGCACCTCTACTGGGGGGTCTGATAGCACGTAGACTTACATGAGTTGTTCATGCCCTGCCTTTGTTCACACATGTAATAAATTGTGAGCTTCTTGAGAGCAGCAATCTTATTGGCTCATGTCTGAGACATTAGGACTTCACATAAAGCTGTCACTGACAAGCCACTCAGTAATCATGTTTGTGGGCAATGACTGAAGCTGGATGGAGGACAGCTGAACCGAGAGATGGAGGGGTGGGAGGAGAGAGGGATAGGGTGGAGGAATGGAGGGATGCATGGAAGAAGGAGAGAAGGTTGAATGGGCAGCCCGCTCTGCTCACCTGAGTCTCATATTGCTCTTCAATGTCCCTACGGTTCTTAGCACTGATCCTCTCATACTGCTCGCGCATGTCATTGAGGATCTTGGTGAGATCTTTGCCAGGAGCAGCATTCATCTCCACGTTGACATCCCCAGAGTTCTGCCCAGTCAGCTGACTCATCTCCTGCCAGGGATGATGGGTCTATGAGGTCAAGGGGTAGGATCCTCTCCACCACATTTTAGCCCTCCCTGCTTTCCCAGAGGTACAAAAAAGGGGCACAGTTGGGAAGGCAAAGCCCAACCACCACCATAGGAACTGCTAAGGAGGCACTGGGAGAGTGTCCTCAAAAGTCACGGAGAGGGTGTCTCCCAGGCAATGCCCCATAGCTGTCCCCCCATTGTCTCTGCACTTCCATTCCTCCCACTCCTCAATAAGCCATAAGTAGCCAGTATCATACATCCTCATGATTCTTCTTGAGGAAAATCAGTTCCTCCTGCAGAGACTCATACTGCATTTCCAGGTCAGACTTTTGCATGGTCAGATCATCCAGCACCTTCCGCAAGCCATTGATGTCAGCCTCCACTCCTTGTCGCAGGGTGTTTTCCATCTCATACCTGCAGACCAGCCATGGGTAGGAATGAGCAAGAGGGCACAAGTCCCTACTGGGACATTTAGAGCACTAGGGGGTAGAGAAAGATTGTTGACAGCAGAGGGAGTGGCAGCCGGACTCACTTCATCCTGAAGTCATCCAATGTCATGCGAATGTTGTCAAGATCCAGGAGAGTCTTATGGTTGCCCACTGTGGTGTCCAGAATCTAAAAACAGAGGAGACGGCATGGAACCCATGCTCCTCTGCTATGACCCACTGCTGGGAAGGCAAGAGGCCAGGCAAAGCCATAAGAGATGATGGCCCCATCCGGGAAGATGCTTAAAACGTAGGAGAAGCTTCCAACAGCTGGTACCTGGCACATACCCCTCACAGACTTCAGCAAGGATTTTCAGTGTGACAGTCATTCATTCATTCATTCATTCATTTAGAAAATTAGCTAAACTGAGAGCTCCTCAATGACAGAGACCAAGTCTGGTACATCACTTTGTCTGCCGGAGGCAACACTGAGGGTTGTCATTCACTAGATTGAGTGGATGAATAAGTGGATAGATAGAAACATGGCTGGATGGATGAGTCATATAGATGAATGGGTGGTAGGAGGATGAGTAGATAAGGGCAGGTAGGGGGTATGGAAAAGTAGATTACTTCCATCCCCGGAGTTCTAGATCCTCTTCATCCCCTTAAACAACCAGCATGTGTGTCTGTGTCCAGCTGGAAAGACCAAGACAGGCCCCTCTAGGAGCCCAAGTAGGAAAGAAGAGATACAACTTCTAAGTTTCCCAAACTAGAAAGTTCGAAATTCTTAAAGAGTGAGAGGAGAGACACGCACAGATTACCTCCTCTCTTGAGCCACACGATACGCTCCAAACAGGATTTTTTTTTTCATATCATTACAGAAGTTTCGAACCAACAGGGACAAGAGCTGGTCTGCCCATCCCATGCATTAAATGTGTAGGAGAACAGATCCAGAGAGGGCATCAGGTTTCCCAGAGAGGGCATAGTGAATTGATGGCAGACCCAGGACTGCATCACTGGCTCCCAGGGCAGTGCCTCCATCACTGTGCTCCCTCCACACTGCCTCTCCATTCCCAACTTAGGGTCAGGCCAAGAGGAGACCCCCCACAACCAGTCCCAGGCTCCCCCATGCTAATCTAAGCCTGTCCTCTCTTCTTCCCAGACTCTGAAAGTTGATGAAGCATGTGAGTGAGTGTGTGTGTGTGTGTGTGTGTGTGTGAGAGAGAGAGAAAGAGAGAGAGACAGAGACAGAGACAGCAAGAGAGAAAGATCAGAGTTTCCCCACCTACCTGGTTCTTGAGGTCTTCGATGGTGTCATAGTAGGGGGAGTAATCCTTTTGGAAGGCCATGGGCCCCTGCTTGTTATACCACTCCCGGATCTTACCCTCCAGTTTATTGTTGTCTTCCTCTAGTGCCTGCACCTTATCCAAGTAGGAGGCCAGCCGGAAATTGAGGTTCTGCATGGTGGTCTTCTCATCAGCGCCCAGAATACCACCAGCACCACCATCAAAGTCACTGCCAAAGCCCCCAGATCCCCCAAAGCCTCCTGCAGAACCGCCACCAAAACCAAAGCCTCCTCCAGATCCACCCCCAAAGCCCCCAAAGCCTCCAAAGCCTCCTCCAGATCCACCCCCAAAGCCCCCTCCAGACACACCACCGAAGCGCCTGGAACCTCCACCGAAGCTACCAGCACTAAAACCACCCCCAGATCCTCCACCGTAGCTGGAGCCAAAACTGCCACCACCTCCCCTCCCACAGGCCCCCGAGCGCCCCCCTCCGTAGCTACTGGAAGAGCTGAATCGGCCCCCTCCTCCAGCGGCCCCTGAGGAGCTGACGCGACCGAACGAGGACATCATGCTGCCCCCGCCACCCCTGGAGCTGCCTTGGCTCCGGTAAGAGGAGGAGAATTGTCTGCAACTCATGGCTGGCCCTGCTGCAGCTCGTGGGATAGGAGGCAGTCGTCAGAGTGCTGCTAGTTCCCGAGTGCAGGGTACAGGGCTGTCCCCAAGGCTTCTTACTTATACCCCCAGCTGAAGGTGGCATGCCTGGGTGTGCCCTCTGTCAGCACCAGCCTCCCCCCACAGACCTGAAGGAGGTCTGCGATCGGGAGGCGGCAGTGCCGCCCAGGCTCAGCGTCCTTCTGTGACTCCCCGGAGGCAGCCCAGCCTCTCTCCATTGTGTGGGGTAATTTGGTGATATTAGGCTGTCAGGGGGACCATAAATCAGCTCTGCCGCCAAGGGGGTGACCTAGATCCTGGAGTTTGGTCTCCAGCCGGCCCAGCAGCAGGTCTGAGACTTAGCCCCTTTGGGATAGGAGCTCCTAGGAGTAGAGTCTTCTCCCCCACTGATGGTTATCACTGTGTGCACCCCTCCCTGCTCCCACCTTGTGCCCACTGTGGGTGGGCTAGGACTGGGGGACCACGGGGTCATCCCCGAGGATGGAGGAGGCACAGCCCCAGCCCACAGAGAGCTGCCAGTGATCGTGGGAAGCCCAGCCCCTGTCCTCACGGAGCCCCAGACTGATGGGGAACCCGGTCCTTGCTCTCAGAAACCCCAGTCTGACGAAGGAAGCAAATGACATGGCAGAAAGACCACAACACAGCCACATGCCCACCAGTGCTCGGAAATAGCAAGCGGTGTTCACACAAAGGACGCGGGGAGAAAGACTGAATAAGGACAGTGGTACTGAGGCTGGCTGACCTTGGAGCAGGAAGGCAAGGGGCTCCACTGTCCTGATCCTTCAGCAGGGCCCAGCAGCGGGTATGGAATTGACCTTGGTTGACTGCCTAGTCCGTACTGAGCCCTGAGGGATACAGAGATGTGCGATTTCCCAGCCCTCCTGGAATGCGCAAGCCCCCCGCTCCTGGCAGAAGGTCAGAAGCATGTTCTGGTGAGCAGGGCCAGGAGACAGCGGTAAGAAAGGCAGTGGACTCTGGTGCCAGACTACCCGAGGCAACCCCCGCTGCCCGCTCTGCCACGTTATATAATTACTCGGTGCCTCCGTTCTCTCCTCTGTGAAAGGATGATGTTAATGGTGTGCCCATCTCCTAGGAAGAGACGCATGAGAAGGGCTCCAGAAACCGTTTCACCACCTCTGATCCTTCAGCCCCAGAGGCCCTCTGGACTCTGCCCCCTCCTGGATCTTTACCATCAGCTCGCAGCGGCTTTCCCTGCCTCGCTCAGTCCGGACTCCTCCCCTGGGGAAAGTGGTCTTTCCCAACCTGGGTGTGACCACAGTTCTCCACTGACTTCCCTTCACCCCCCAAGAGAAGGTCCACACTCTTGACACTCAAGGCCCAGGCTAATCTTTCCATTCCAGCCTGACCTGCTGCCGTTCCCCAGACCCCCTAACCAAATCACGCAACGCTCCCAAACACCCTTCAAACCTCAGATGATGCTCGGGGCTTCCAGTTTGCTCCAGTCCAAATATCCCTCTGTCTTTTCTACCCAGAGACTCCTACTCATCTCTAGCGAACCATCTGTGTGCCCCCTCCTCCGGGAAGCCCTCCTGCGTTCTCTCCCTCTGGCTTTGCATTTTGCTCCACTGCAGTTTCCCGTGCTTATGCATCTTGTACTTGTCCTGGTGCCCAGCACCGTGTCTCGTCCAAGTAGGATCCCAACACATATGGAATAAAGGAACGACGACCGGTCATTCCAGTTAGGAGGTGCTAAGAGCTGAAAGAGAAACAAAGGTGAAAAGAGAGAGGCCGGGGTGGTCAGCAACAGCTTCTGGAAAAGGCAATGACCTCTGTGCTGTAGCTAAAGGATGCTTAGGCTTCACAAAGGACCAGTGTTTCTTGAGATGCTTTTAGGCAATGCACAGAGACTCTGCTAAATAATAGAGTCACATGGTAAGAAAACATTCCCTTTTTCCATTTTTCAATTTTCTGATCAGTCAAGGAGAAAATCTCATTTGGATTCTACAGCCCCTTCAACACCCGTCTGTAACTACCAATCGCTGTTTCACAGACCAAAGCTGGCCTTAGGCTCAGAACCTTCAGGAAGCAACAGTGTCTAGTTAAGTTAAGTATTTATTTCCTTCCATTTCTGGCAAGTGATTCTGGTTTTCATTTTTTGCTAGTAATAGAGTAACATAGGATTTCCTTCATAAACATGCATTTGTTGAAATGGGTTGGTTGAGTGCCCATCTCTTGATTTCAGCTCAAGTCATGATCCCAGGGTTGTGGGTTCGAGCCCCAAGTCAGGCTCCACACTGAACACGGAGCCTGCTTGGGATTCTCTCTCTCTCTCTCTCTCTCTCTCTGCCTCTCTCCCTTGCTTGCTCTCTCTCTCTCTCTTTCTCTCTCTAAAATTAAAAAATAAGGGACGCCTGGGTGACTCAGTCGCTTCAGCCTCCAACTTTGGCTCAGGTCATGATTTCACAGTTCATGGGTTCGAGCCCCATATTGGGCTCTGTGCTGACAGCTCGCAACCTGGAGCCTGCTTCAGATTCTGTGTCTCCCTCTCTCTCTGCCTCTCCCTCGCTAGAGCTCTGTCTCTCTCTCTCTATTTCAAAAATAAATAAATGTTAAAAAATTTTTAAATAAATAAAATTTAGGGGCGCCTAGGTGGCTCAGTCAGTTAAACGTCCGACTTCGGCTCAGGTCATGATCTCGCGGTCTGTGAGTTCGAGCCCCGCATCGGGCTCTGTGCTGACATCTCAGAGCCTGGAGCCTGCTTCAGATTCTGTGTCTCCCTCTCTCTCTGCCCCTCCCCGACTCGTGCTCTGTCTCTCTCTCTCTCCCCATCAAAAATAAACAAACATTAAAAAAAATTTTAATAAATAAAATTTTTAAAAAGACATGAAAGGTGAACAGATGTACCAAAATGCATTAACTATTTAAATGGGCAGTACGAAATATCAATATTAAATATTAAATAAAACATTAAACAATTGATACATAAAATATTGAAGGCATTTCGTGAATGCCTAACACACAGGAAACTCGGTGGCAAGAGTGTTGTTTGTAAACCTTTCCCAGGTTCCCACCAAGCTCTGCTGGTGACCCCAGCACCTGCCATGTGATTGGAACCCTGGGAAGGCCCCTTCCTTTTTACCTCCTCCCCTGATCCCCATGAGCTGCTGCCACTCTGGGATGCAAAGCCCAGGTCTCGGTGCCCAAGCTGGATGGAGGAGGGGTCGGGGCAGCCGGGGTGAACAGGGGAGGCAAGAGCTAGCTGAGCAGCACCTCTGGGGCCCTGAGCGTGCATCCTCTGCAAATGCATTCGTGCTGGGGGCTCCTGAACGTCCATGCCTGACTGTGTCGAGGCAATTGAGACCTGCCTGCCTGACCAGAAGGTCCCAGCGGGGGCACCTCTGCCCAGATGGCTCTAGTGACAGACGACCCTTACCCAGCCGTGTTCCCGAGCCCTCCAAACCCTGCCCCCAGCCACCTCCTCAACTCCCCCAGCTCCGGGCTGGCCCTAACCCTCCCTCAGCTCAGAGCTGCAGGCTGTAATCCTCAGACTTCCATTGTGGCTACACAGGAAGGCCAGGTCACCCGTGGGGACACCCAGCTCCCAGGGGACCAGCAAGGCAAGGACTTAACAGGCCATGTGCTCCAGGTTGACTGTCACCTCTGGCTGTCCCCTGAATTTTGGACTTATCTGGCCAATTTTCCGCCTGCACTGAAGGAACCCTGGTCACTGCCAGCTCCTCTCCCTTCCCTGGGTGCTAAGAGGTCCAGGCCTTTCTCCCACATCTGGGCCGCCCCTGCACATCTCCAGTGCCTGCCACCCTCTCCTGAGCCCTTGCTCTCTCTCTGCTCTCTCCATCTGGCACTCCTCATCGGGGCTCGGGGAAGCAGTGGTGTGGAGAGAGAAGGGGCTGCCTCCCGGCCGCACTCTCCCTACCCTGGGGCCTTGGCCTGTTTCTTCATGAGAAGCCCTTCCATACACAGTTGTCGGGGCCATAAAGACAGTGCATGCGTCAGGCCCGTCTGGAGGGGTCCCTGGATGAATGTCCAGCTACTCCCCATGTGCGTCCCTGCCCCCCCCCCCACCTGTCCTCTCCGCATCCGGGTCTACTTCCAATGCCAAGAGCAGCTTGCTGTACTGGACCACCCTACGGCCCGGAAATGAGGCCCTCCTCCAGAAGCCCCTGGGTGCCGTCCCTTCCCTCCCCCAAGTTCTCTGTCTGGCACAAGGACCCAGGCTGCGCGAGATCGGTTCAGGGACGGGGGAGGCTGACAGATCCCTGGCCTTAGTGAGCGATTTCTTCTGGGCCATGTGACATGGCTCACTCTCCCACCCTCTCAGGGCCCAGGGGCTGCCCTCTGAGTCCCACCTTGACCACCTCCTGCAGGAAACCTCCAGAAGGTGAGTGAGAAATGGCGCACACACAGCCCAGGGACCCGAGGAGGAGCGGCGCTGCCTCTGCCGCCCCACACGCAAGACTGCCACCTGCACCCTTGGTTCCAGCCCGCGCGGTGCAAGCCCTGCCTGCAGAGGGGGAGTGGGAGGGAAGGGGCTGCTGGGACTCAGGCAGGCAGAGGGACAGACAGGGAACCAGATCCCACCTGCGAGGTGTCCTCACAGGGCAGGTGTTAAGGGGACTGGGGGGATGAGGGGACAAGGACAGGCTTCCACTGGCTACAAGAGCCCTTCTGCTTGCCTGCCACCAGCCGCTCATACCCCAGACTTGCTGTGTCATTGAGCCCCAGGTGGGGCCCAGGGAAGGACCTTAGTCATCCTGCGTGGCTGCTTGGGCGCGGCGCATGGGCCCGCCCCTCCATTACCTATCTAGGCAGGGACTTCCCACTGGCTCAGCGCCAGGCACCTGCACCTGTTCGAATTCTTTCCTCACACGTTAAGTGCCTGCCATCACCCCCACTTAACCAGACCCCATGACGCCAGGGGTCATGGGCAAGGGTGCGAGGGCATACCTGGCAAAGAGGTTCAGGGCACTAGCTTTTGGAGCCCAGACAGGTCTGAGTCTGAAGCCAAGTTCTCCCACTCAATTTGGGAAGAGTCGCTTCCCCTCGCTGAATCTCAACTTCCTCACTGTAAGTTTGGATTCATCGTCTCTTGAATACTTACTGTGTTCCAGGCATTGTCTTGAGTGCTGGGGATAAAGTGGTGAGCAAGCCAGATATAAGCCCTACCTACCTTCTTGGACAGTTATGGGATAAAACAGACCCTCAAGAATAAAGGTATATAGGGGCACCTCATGGCTCAGTTGGTTAAGCACCTGACTTTGGTTCAGGTCATGATCTCACGGTTCGTGGATTCGAGCCCCGTGTTGGGCTCTGTGCTGACAGCTCAGAGCCTGGAGCCTGCTTTGGATTCTGTGTCTCCCTCTTTCTTTGCCCCTCCCTTGCTCTCACTCTGTCTGTCTGTCTCTCTCTCTCAAAAATAAATATTCAAAGAAAAATTTTTTAAAAAGAATAAAGGTATATAATTCAAAACTGGGGTGAGTACTATTGGTAGGAAAATGGGGAGCACAGGACAAAGGTGTGACCCCATCTGGGAGATCGGGGAGGGTCTCTCTGAGAAAAAGACACTTCAGTGAAGGTGAGTAGAAGTGTCCTCAGGAAGATATAGATAGCATGTGCAAATGTCCTGAGGTGGGAAGAAGCAACGTGACTGCAAAGGCAGAAGGCCAGTGTGGCCAGAGTGCAAGGTTTAAAAGAGCTAATGTAAAGCTGCTGGTGTAGGACCAGCACCTAATGGGACATTTTCCTGTCAGTGGCATTGTGCCTGCCCCCTACCTTCCCCCGGAACCTGGTGGACAACTTGGGTTCTCAGTCCTCTCTCTTATTATCAGTCTACCCCTCTGGTCTGCTGAGCCCCTAGTAAGACCGAGGACCTATGCTCAGTGGGACGGGGAAGGAGAGGACACAAAGGTTGGAGGATCATGATTTCTTCCATCAGGAACTTCCACGGCTCCAGGCAAGACCCCCATTGCTTTGCCTGCCCTATGGTAATCTTCACAATTAATCCTCACAACGGTTGAATGAGGTAGATACTAACTTTTAAATCATTTTACAGGTGTCTAAATTGAGGCTCAGAGAGACTGGGTGTCTTGGCCACAGTCACAGAGCTAAACAAACAGAAGGCGGAACACGGTTTGTCCTGCCGTGAGTGGGAGCTAAGATGGACACGGGCTCAGGGCTCCCTCTCCCAGCCTCACACGCCTTCTGGGTCTCTCTCTGCTTTCCCCCACTTTGTCTCTCTCCTTGTTTCCATCTGTCTCAATTCACCCCCCAAGTTCCTCCACATGTAAATTTCAACAACTATGTATGAGGGAGGGAAGGAAGGAGGGAAGGAAGGGGGGAGGGAGGGAGGGAGGGAGGGAGGGAGGATCCTCACTGCTTAATCCCAGCCCAAGGCCGTCATTATCTTGTCTCTCTCTCTCTCTCTGACTCTGTCTGTATGCATTTGTTTCTATCTCTCTGTGTCTTTTGCCCCTTTCTCCCATGCCAAAATGCCCCCAAAGTTCATCAGAGTACCTCAAAGGAAAAGGCTTCCTTTCCCCGGTCTGGCCCTACAGCTAATAGTGCGTCACAGGAAGGCCCCGGCAGGAATGTGCTGGCCCAGCAAAGGACAAAGGAGGAGCTGCTCGTGTTTGTCCTATCTGCCTGAAGCCAAGCCATTGCCCTGGAGTCCCTAGCGTCCTCTTGTCCCCTCTGTGGCAACATCTAAGCTCAGTGAGGTGGGCCAGGCCGGGACATCAGGACGTCCAGCCTCCGGGGCCTCAGGCTTCCTTGGGGCTGCCCCCTCTGACGCTAGCCTATAGGACTAGTTGGCTACGTTGCCTAAACCAGGTCATCTGTGGCCTTGGGGAGGGGCCTTTCACCAGATCCGATAACCATAGGGAGATGTGCCACTTGGGCCTGTAGAGTTCCCAGGGCACAGTTAAGTTCCTCTCACAATAAAAAGTCAAGTTTCTCCCACAAACTAACGAGGACCCAGAATTTCAAGGTGGGCCTATCCCATAAGACGGAAACCTCGGAGTGAGTTGGGAAAAAAATTCATGCTCGTCCCCTGGGGCTCTCAGCTCCATCCCCTGCCTGAGAGAGAACACACAGGAATGGAGCGCAAACCTGGTCAGGGACCAGAGGCCTGAGCACCCGGTCCACTTTCAGTCTGTATGACCTAGAGCGGGCCGCTGTGGCCCTAAGTTGAGGAGGTTGGAAGAGCCGTCTCCCTGACTCTCCCAGCACTGCCCTTCTGCGCTGTGCGCTGTGCGAGGGCGGGGAGAGAGGATCGCTCTTCCCAAATTGCGGAAGTGGAGC
This sequence comes from Panthera uncia, assembly GCF_023721935.1. NCBI lineage: Eukaryota > Metazoa > Chordata > Mammalia > Carnivora > Felidae > Panthera > Panthera uncia. Next base: position 11,366,498 of record NC_064814.1, read on the forward strand.
CAGAGGGTCACGTGACCTGCCCCGGGCCGCTAAGAGGCCATTCCTCCTACCTCCACTAGACTGTGCTGTGGAGTCACTTTCTCGGTTTCCTGTCATTCCGATCTGGGGTGGTGGGAGGGGAGGCAGTCTCGCCATTGTCAGAGTGGCTGACCCAGGTCTTCGGGTGTGTTCTTGTGGTGCCAGGCCTTGTGGGCAAGAGCACTGGTCAGCAGCAGGGCCCAAAGTGTTGACTCTGCTCTTCCCAGTGGGGTATGATGGCAGGGGACCCCAAGGAGGGGTGGCCTCCATGAGGGACTCTGGTACGGCAGCTCCACCTGCTCTTTTTCTCTGGGGCCCAGATAGGGTGGAAGTCCCTCGAGGCCCATGTTTGAGCTCCTCGCTTCCCACTTCTGACCTTGCTGTCAGCCAGGTGGCCTCCAGCCGCCATCTTTACTGTCAAGCAAGCCCACACCCCCTATATTCCCTCCAAACGTCAATGGCAACCAGTCAAGAGGAGGAAGCTCACCCCACCACCTTCAAGTCTAAGAAATCTCACATTCTATATTCCTCTAAGGCAAATCTCTTTTGGGGGTGGAGAAGCTTTAGTCTGCCACCACCTCCAAGACAGAGTGATGTCTGGGGATTCTTACGCAATCTGGAACATTCTAGGCTTCAGTCTTCGTTGGCAACCGCTGAAAGGTTTTGCTCTTCATCCAGGTCCATGTGGCCTCCCAAATGTGAACTTTTCCCCGGGTTTCTGCCACATGTGAGCTCATCGCCCAGCTGGGAACACTAGACCCTAGAGTCCACCATCCTCGGGGGTAACGTGTGGCCCTCTGCACCAGGGCACTATCATTCTTAGGACCACCAAACTACCCCTTCCCAGGATCCAAGGAAACTTTTCCAAACACCCTCCTCCCTGAGTGGCCTATCCTCACATACCTCCAAAACTAAGCATTCATCCCCAAAATGACACACCCTCCCCCAGAGATCACCCCAGGTAAACTCTTCCTAATGACAAAACTCAGGTAAAAAGACATCCCAGAGTTTCAGGAGCACAAAGCAGGCGTCTCTTCCCTGGGGTGAAGATGAGGTGAGGAGAAATCAACATCACTTCATTCCAATTCCTAACAACTCACCCTTTTACTGTACCATTTATAGAGCACTGACTATGTGCCAACCACAAAGCTAAACTCATTGCCTGCATGAGATCATTCTATCTACCATTGGCCTTATGTGGTAAGGGTTTTCATTCCCCATTTTGTAAAAGAGGATCTTGTCCAAACTCTTCCATGCTAGTCAGTGTGGGAGCTGGGACTCCAACTCAGGGTGTCTAATTCCAAAACCTAGGCTTTTGGGTCCCTTGCTCTCAAGGACTAAGTCTTTCTTTAACCCACGTCCCATCCTTGGCACCCCCGAGAAGTTTCATTCACACAGCCAAATGAATGAGCTCTTGAAACTGATACAGTGACTAGTCAACTCTTTCCTAGCTCCGGGCAATGAGCCCTACCTACCTCTGGAATTTTCACTAGCACTCAGATGATCTTCCCCTTCCTCCTCCTTTTCCAGCTCCCTACAGAAAAGAAAAAAAGACACTTCCACCAGAGAAGTCTCCTGCAACCTACAGCCCAGGTTCTTACTGTGCATTTACTTGCTGGATTCTCATATTAACTGCAAGAAACAGAGTTCCCCACGCTTACTATATAAGTGGGGAAACAGACTCTCCGAGATCACAGAGATAATACAGAACAGAGTCAGGGTTAGAATCCAGTCTGTCTGTTCCCAAAGCCTCTAAAAATGCCCTCATCATGGATGGCAAATCACCACACGCGAGAGGTAGCTCCCCCAGTATTACTCACAGCTGTGCCTGAGCCTGCACTGTGCCAGGTCCTGTGCTGGTGGCCTTACATTCATTCTTCCAGAAAATCCTCACAAAAAGCCCATGAGGTAGGTACCGTCATTGTGCCCACTTTATGGATGTGAAAACTGAGGCATGGAGATGGTAACCAACCTGCCCTATGTCAACTGAAAGTAGGCAGTTTCTCTCCCAGCTCTAGAGACAAGAGCAGGTGGGATGGAAAGTGACAACGTCTCAGTAAAGCATGAGTTCTTACTGGGTTTGTGGACCTCCACTGATGAGCCTTAGGGGACCCAGGAACCTCATGAATTATGTGCAAGTGTGTGTGTGCTTATCGGGCTGGGGGAGGAAAGAATATCTATAGCTTTCAGTATATTCTCAAAGAAATCCCTGATGAAAAAACTGTTAAAAAAAATCTTTAACCTGCTGCAGTGCCTGGCACACAAAAGGCACTCGATGATATTGGTGAATAAACAAACTAATAAATAAATGAGTAAACAAATAAGTGAGTGAGTGAATGAATGAATGTGCCTCCATGACCTTGGAGACACCACAAACAACCTAGTACACACATCCATCTCTACCTTTTGAGATGGTGAAAGCCATTCCAGGACCTGAGCCCAGTCCGCCCCCAAGCCCTTTTTCCCAGTCCCAGAGGCCACAGCCAGGTGTTAACGACAGGCTTCAAAGAGAGGCTTCCCCCGCTTTCTCCCCACCTCCACTCCTGACAATGACCAGGTAGAGGCGGGAGCTGTGCAACTCAGATAATGAAGCTTTATTGAATGCCAGGAGAGGGCAAGGGTGAGGCAGGACTCAAGTGTGAAGTTCTTGGGGGGCAAGAAAGGGGATTCCCTAGTGTGGTCTGTATCCACACGGCGGGGGAGCAGCGGGGGTGGGGGGTTGCTCCTAGGCCTGAGCAATGCTGAGCAGCCTTAGTTCTTGGTGCGAAGAACCTGCTCGTGGGTGGACACCACCTTGCCATCGTGCACATCCATGACCTTGGTGCGGATCTGGCGACTGGAGGAGGTCACTGGGGAAGAGGGGAGAGAAGGTGTTACCAGCAGAGGACAGGCAATGGAGAAATCAGGAGTGGGGAGACCAGGGAGTTGGGAAGACTTAAGCAGACTATCTCCCTGTTGCCCTCTCCCCTGATTATCTCTTCACTCACTGCTCTTATCCCAGCACTGATCCCATCTACACAGTTTTTTCAGCCTAGAGCTCCCAAAGGTAGGACAGAGTCTGTGTCCTCGAACTGGAGGCTCCTAAGAACTCAGAGCAGCTTGGTTCAGTCCAGATCAACCCAAGTGGACTGGTCTTGAAGGGAAGACCCATGTGGTGTCCTGTCCGTGGTGCTGACCATCAGAACATTGGAGTCTGCCACAGACACCAGTGACAGAAGTAAAAAGTGGAGGCCACTAGCTCCTAGCCCTAAGGAAGGTTTATAAAATGGCTTCTTCTACCCAAGTAGCTTTATAAGGGATCTTGGGTGAGAAAACTCTAACTCAACCCCTCAAAAAGCCAATTCTCTAGACCTGCTGGGAGACAGGAAGTGGTCACGAGTCCAGGCTTGATGAGAAGGAAAGTCTTACCGTCTCTGGACGACTGAGAGCCAGAGGAGAACTGGGAAGAAGAGAGGCTATGAAGACAGAAAAGGGCAAGATCATTAGACACATGGGATACAGCAGGTGAATAGTGGGGGCAGGACTGGGAAGGAGAGCAGTGCACTCACTGGGCATCCTCGCCCTCCAGCAGGCGGCGGTAGGTGGCGATCTCCTGCTCCAGCCGCGTCTTCACGTCCAGCAGGATCTTGTACTCCTGGTTCTGCTGCTCCATCTCGCAGCGCAGCTGGGCCAGCTGCTCCTCCACGTTGCCGATCAGGTCCTGGATCTGGGCCAGCTGCATGCAGTAGCGGCCTTTGGTCTCCTCCAGGCTGTTCTCCAGGGATGCTTTCTGTGACGGAGGGAAAGATCAAGGATCAGTGAGGGTAGTCACTCCCTCCCTCCCAGTCCTGGATCAGATCCAAGCCTGTCAGCTCCCCTACCATGCTGAGCTGGGACTGCAGCTCGATCTCCAGGTTCTGCACGGTGCGCCGGAGCTCGGAGATCTCGCTCTTGCCGCTCTGCACCAGCTCGCTGTTGGTGGCCACCTCGCGGTTCAGCTCCTCTGTCTGCAGAAAAGAAAAAAAAGTCATTCACACCAGAAGTTCCTGGAAGGCGGGTCTCCTGGGTCCCTTCCCCACCCCCCACCCCCCGCCCCCGGGATGACACCCACCTTGCTGAAGAACCAGTCCTCGGCGTCCTTGCGGTTCTTCTCCGCCATCTTCTCGTACTGGTCGCGCATCTCGTTCAGGATGCGGCTCAGGTCCACGCCGGGGGCGGCGTCCATCTCCACGTTGACGTCTCCGCCCACCTGGCCTCTCAGGGCGTTCATTTCCTGCACAAGCAAAGAACGGTCCATAGTCAGGAGCCATGGCGACATGGCAACCAGTCGGGGTTCCCTCCTCTCAGGTGATCCTGGCCTGAGCATTGCCCACACCACCACCACCCCATCTCAATCCCATCCTTTCCCTCCCAGCTTCATCTTCTAAGCTGGTTCTCACCTCCTCGTGGTTCTTCTTCAGGTAGGCCAGCTCCTCCTTCAGGCTCTCGATCTGCATCTCCAGGTCGGCCCTGGCCAGGGTCAACTCGTCCAGCACCCTGCGCAGGCCGTTGGTGTCAGCCTCCACGGTCATCCGCAGGTTCAGCTCAGTCTCGTACCTGGAACGATCCGAGACAAGAAGAATGGGACATCCATCCTGGCCACACTGAAGGCTTTGTTCTCTGCCCCCTGCAGCTTCTTCCCATAGCTGGCACCCTGTGGGTGGTTTAGGGAGTCAGTTTTGAAAATGGCGTGGTTGGACACAGCACCCATTGAGGACTCAGATCTGAACACTCCTGGGGGCAGGGAATAAGGCAGTTCATTAGGCTGCAGAATTCAGGGAGGGGAGACGCTTCTGGCCTCGCAACCAATAGCACACAGGCCTCCAAATGTGACTGCCTCCTACACTTCAGGGGCAGGTGGAGGAGTGGGGAGCCCCTCTCCCTTAAAGCAATGGCACCCAAACCTGACCGTGGATCAGAATCTCTCAGGTAGCCTGTTAAGAATAACTGAATCGGAACTCCAGGTTGGGGCCCAGGAGTTTTGTATTTTTACAAGCACCCCAAGGGGTTTTCATGTGGCCATCCTGGCAACTGGTCAGCCCTGTTTAGGGGACGCTGCCCCCAAAATTCCCCACCCTGGGGAGATTGGACATCCTGAGTCACTGCTGCGAACTCACTTGGTGCGGAAGTCATCAGCAGCAAGGCGGGCATTGTCAATCTGCAGGACGACATTGGCATTGTCCACGGTGGCCGTGAGGATCTGCAGGTAGAGAGGGCACAGGTCGTCAGCCAAATGGACGTCACTAGCCAGACCTCACTGCAGCCTGCATACATCAGGCCTTTGCTTTCCTGCTCTCACCTGAGTCTCCCCTCCTCCCAAAAACCTTTGCCACAGCAACCTAAAGGGTAACCCCTGATGGCCCAGCTTCGACCCACGACTTTGCTGACTCCGGGTCAGAAAAAAATGGATAGAAAGAGCCCTGGACCTGGAACCAAAAGCCCTTGAGTTAGAGTCCTGGTTCTACCACTGATGAGTCTCAGGGTCTCAGTTCCCCTACCCACAGAGTGGAGGAGTGACCTAAGGTCCCCAAGTCTCCCTTCCTGGTCTGAATTCTCCTTTTTCTATACGGGCCAATCTGCCCATCTTCACACCTTCCTTTTAAGCCCGCAGAACATGGGACCTCAGGTGTGGCTTTCCCAAAAGAGGAGACCCCACTAGCACAAGGGATGAGAAAAGAAGAAGCAGAAGAAGTACTAAACCCCGGATTGGCTGCAGTCCTCTCCCTCACCATCTAATTTACCTAATCCACATGAGGCATCAGAGCCAGGCACGAGAGAAAGCAGGATCAGCGGGGAGGGCTCCCAGGGTGAGGTTGGAGCAGGGGGTTGGGGCTGGAGCCAGGAGATACAAGTCCCCCAGGCTCCCTCCTGTGCAGGACACGTAAGGCGGGGCTCCGCTGATTGCCTCTGTGGGGTTTTTGTGCCCGCCTGCCGGTGGGGAGGGGCGCCGGTGCCAGGGCTCACGGGCGGCAGCCGCCACAGCCCAGACTAATGAGCTAATGAGTGGTTTGGGTGTCTAGCCTCGTCCCGTTACAGCCTCGCTCCTCCCCTGTGCTGGGGAACAGGTAGCTGCCTCGTGTATTAGCAAGTGGGCACACGGGTTCTGGCCTCAGCTCTGCCATTGATTCGCAGGCCACAGCACCTCTCAAAGCTCTGACTCCTTCTCCTGTAAAATGTAAGGGTAGGAATCCCCAGGCTCTCACGGTCTGCGGTCTGGAGCCCCGAAGGGCGTGAGCAAAGCGGGGAGACACTGACCAGCTCCGCGGGGGGCGTCCAGAGCCAGAAGAAGGGATGCGGGGTTGGCGTCTGCCCGGTCTAGTAATCTAAAGATGCCAGTGGCCTGAGGCATCTATCGCTCCAGAGCGAGGGAGCTAGAATGGCAAGTCCTGCCGCCAGGTCCACACACCTTGTTCCTCAGGTCCTCGATGGTCTTGAAGTAGGGGCTGTAGTCCTTGGTCTCAGCGGGCCTCTGCCTCTGGTACCAGTCGCGGATCTTCACCTCCAGGTCGGCGTTGGCCTCCTCCAGGGCGCGCACCTTGTCCAGGTAGGAGGCCAGCCGGTCGTTGAGGTTCTGCATGGTCACCTTCTCGCTGCCGACCAGGAGCCCGTCACTACCACCGAAGCCACCACCGAAGCCAACACCAAGGCCACCTCCAAAGCCAGCACCAAGGCCACCACCATATCCTCCACCGAAGCCGCTACCCAGGGCCCCACCAAAGCTGCTGCTGCTGCTGAAGCCGCCGCCGTAGCCGCCCCCCAGGCCGTAGGCCCCCCCGGAGGAGTAGCGGGAGGAGGAGACCGACAGGCCCCCGTAGGCGCTGGGGGCCCGGCAGGACCCTCCGGCCAGCACGGAGGACATGCGGCTGGAGCCGCCCCCGATGCCGCAGGAGCCCTTCATGGAGCTGGAGGAGGTGAACTGGCGGCTGCAGGTGGTCATGATGCCAGGAGGGAGGTGAGTGAGCGAGCGAGCGAGCGAGGAGGCAGAGAGGAGAGAGAGGTGCTCAGGTAAGTTGGAATAGGAGGTGGGTGCTTTATACTCCTGAGTAGGGGGCGGGCCTGGCATTTTCCATTCCCCTTGGCTTTCACCACCCACAGTCCAGTGCCAACTCCCAGTCAGATCCCTCCTCTCCCCCGCCTCATCACGTCTGTCATATTTTACTGGAAACTCATTGTTTAGGGTGTTTTTGGTTTCTTGTCCCGCCAGGTGTGATTCACATAAGGAGGTGTGGGCCTGCAGGCTATACTTTCCCATCTGGCCCTGGAAGCCGCGGCCCTCAGGAGCCTGCATGTTGGGCTCGGCCAGGCGGCAGGGAGCAGGACGTCTGCCCCAGAAACCTGGTGACCTGTTCTCCCATTAATGAGGTGGGCCTTTGACATCCATCCAGACATCACTCCAGGTGGCTCCTGGCTGGAGAAATGCCAGCATGGCAAGGCTACGTTAGCCACAGTGATGCCCCCTCAGCATTACCGTCTATAAAAAGAGAGAAGTTCTTGGGGGGTCCTCCCAGATGCGACCCGCTAGGCTGTGCCGAGAAGCCTGTCACATCCCCGGAACACGCCCAGCCAATCAGCTGGCTCGGGCTTCCACCCTGACACCCCCATTAAAGGGAAATCTAGGCAGCTTTTCCCCAACCCTGAGCACAGACTCTAAGATCCTCCACGCACCTGTGGATGGGCCCATGGCATTGGCTGGCCAAGAGCAGGTGGCCAAGGGTGGGGGGGCCTCACAGGCACAGCCAGAGACGTGCTAAAAGAGCATGGAGTCACACTGAGTCTGGGCTCTGCTGTGTGCCCCTGTGTGACCTGACATTTCTCCGAGCCTCAGTTTCCTCACGGTAAAGTGGGAGTAAACATAATCCACCCTGCCTACTGCAGAGTCAGCTCCGAGAATCCAAGTGGCAGTGTATATGTGAGAGTTTTATAAGCCAAGTACGGCACGAAGTCTGATTAGCATTGTTGTAGCCTCGTCTGGCCACAAAGAGGGTGTGCAACAGCCCTGGCACAGGACAGGAGAGCCTTTCTGCTTCTAGCCCCAGGTGTCTCCAGGCCCCCAGGGCAGCGGCAGTGGGAGAGGCCGGCTCGGGCACCCTGGTCTGAGCCCCTTGTGTCGCTGGCCCAAGAGATTTGGGGGTGGAGAGGCAGTGCAGGCACTTGGAAGTGTACTCGAGGGTCCCTGACTCCTGAGACCCTGAGGCTCAGGGGGACATTTCCAGGGGTCCCTTTGGTTCTACCTCAGAGGCTTGCAAATTGGGACCTCAGCTGCCCCCACGTCTCCCAGGCAGCCTCCAGAGGCACCCCCTCCAGCCACACCCACCTTCCCACCAGCCCCTCAGCTCCACGGACCCCAGCAGGCATGTTGGGAGGAATGCAGTCGTGTCTGGGGCTGCCTGACGCGTCCCATCTCCCCAGACAGGCCCCAACAGCCCCCGCTGCAGGCTCCAACGCTCTTCCGGGGATCAACAGCTCCCAGGAGGGAAGCAAAGCCTCCCTCTCCCCGCCACTCCGCCTGCCACCAAAACACATGCCAAGGGAGCACCCCCTCACCGGGGCTTAGGAGCTCAGAAGACAATGCTGAGACAGACACTTGAGGCTGTGGGCTCCCCAAATCTGCCGCCCAAGGACTTGCAAGGATGAGTAAGCAAGGGCCCCGCCTTGCCCCACCCACCCCTGACAGACACTCTAATCTCCTTCCAGGGAATGGTCCCCCACCCGGCCCAGCCCTACAACTACCCCAGTGAGAGGCAGCAGGGATTTTGGCTGAGGGACAGATGCATTTGTTAGGAGGCATACTGCCCTTGGGTGGGGCAGGGGGGTACCTACCAGAGAAAAATGCAGCCTCCACAGAGACCTGCGGGACAGGAGTGGGTGCAGAGCCCAACACCAGCTTTCTCTGTGCTGCCCACCACCCTGTCTCCCTCCACGGCAGGAAGCCACGGATAAAATCCCTAGAGCGCAGTTCGTGGGCAAAGCTCTCCTCCCCCAACCTTCCACCTGATTCGGTGGAACCCAAAAGAGGCTCCTTCCTTGTCCACCTCCAAGGGGAATCCAAAAGTAAAGAGCACAGGGAACCAGAGACATGTACACTCACGCACACAATCTAGGAAGAGACTTTTGCCAGCCCTCCTTGCCCCTCCGGACCCCGGAACCCCAGCCTGGAACAAGTCTGAGGTCCCCCACCCCTTTCCGGCCAGCGCCCAGGATTAGACCCCTGGCCTCGATCCTGGGACTGATCTCTGCAGACGTGGAACTAGGCACAAATGGTCCAGTCTGGTACTCATGACATTGGAGGAGAGACAGCTTTCTGGACAACAGGGATTAAAGGGATGAGGGCTTGTCCGCTGGGCCCTAGACTCCTAAACAAGCTTTAAATGGGCACCATGACCTGGCCCTCACTCCACCTACCCCAAAGAGGAGGGGGCCAAAATGAGCTTAGGGTGGTGTCTCTTGTGGTTGGTGAGTCTTCCTGCCAGCCTATGGAGGGGGGGATCAATGCCAACCCAAACAGGTGAGGCGGCAGGGCCAAGCAACCCCCCACAGAGCCTGCATTGTGTGCTGAGGATGGGCTGAGCACCAGGGGATGGGTTCCTAAGGAAGGAGGGGACCTAGTGACAGCCCAGTCTGAGGAGAGAGGCACAGCCCCTGTCTTCAGAGCCCCGTCTAATGGAAGAGACTGCCCCTACCCTTAAGAAGCCCCCAGCCTGAAAGGGAAGAGAAGTACGCATCAAAAGTACTTAAGACATGGACAAGCATAAGAAAAGCACAATTCATATGTATTTGTTTCCTGGGACCGCCGTGACAAATTACCCCAAGCTTTGTGGGTTAAAACAACAGAAGTGTATTCTCTCACTGTTCTGGAAGTCCAAAATCAAGTTGTCGGCAGGGTCACACTCCGTCTGAAGGCTCCAGGGGAGAACGCTTGCTTACCTCTTCCAGCTCCCGGTGGCTCTTTGCAGTCCTTGGTTTGTGGTGACACAACTCCAGTCTCTGCCTCCGGCTTCACATGGCTCTTTGTGTCTGTGTCTCTCTCTGTGTCCTTTTCTGTCTCTTCTAAGGACACGCATTGGGTTTGGTGCTCACCCTAACCCAGTGTGATCTCATCTCAATTCTTACCATAATGGCATCTGCAAAGACCCTGTTTCCAAATCAGGTCACATTCTGAGGTTCCAGTGGATGTGAATTGGTGGGGGGGGGGGGGAGCACTGTCCAACCCACTACATGTGTAACGGACCAGGAACTATCCACATCGCAGCAGGAGTGGTGAAAACGTGGTGGATGAATGACTGTGATAAGATGCGGGCAGGGCCAATCTGGAAGGCTTCTGGGGGCAGCTGTTAGCTCAACATAGAAGGGTGCTGGGGAGTGGGCAGCAGAGAGACAGAATTCTCAGGTGTCTGGGCCACGGTTCCCACCACCTAGTTTCTCTGGGTCCTTTACGTATAGACAGCTGCTCTGGAGGAGAGCTTTTTTTTTATTTTTGTTTTAAAATTTTTATTTCGAGATAATAAAAAGTTGCAAAAGTAATACAGAGAGTTCATATGCGCCCTTCACCCAACTTCCCCAATACAATCATGTTACATAAACATTGTACCATGATTCAAACAAGTAAATTAACATTGACCCAATGCTATTAATTAACTACAGAGTTTACTTGAATTTCACTGGTTTTTCTACTAATGTCCCTTCTCTGTTGCAAGATCCCACCCAGGACCTCACATTCCATTGGTTGTCACGTCTCCTTGGTCTCTCCCAATCTATGACAGCTCCTCAGTCCGTCCTTATCTTTCATGACCTTGACAGTTTGGAAGGCGACTAGTAGAATATCCCCCAGGTTGGGTTCTCCTGATATTTCCTCATGATCAGATTGAGGTTATGCATTTTGGCAAGACAACCACAGAAATGGTGTGTCCTTCTCAGTGCCTCAGCTCAGGTGTGGAAGACATTAATTGAATGGGTCTTACTGCTGTCCATTGGCTAAGGTAGTGTTTGCTGGATTTCTCCATTGTAGCGTTACTGTTTTTCCCATTGAAATTAATAAATACCTTCAAGAAGATACTTTGAGACTATTCAACCATACTGTTTCTCCTTCAACTCCTTTTTTTTTTTTTTTTTGGACTAATTCTGCATCCATTTGTGGTGGGAAAGAGCTCTTGATACCCAAGAGCTCTTCACCCTAAACTTAAGTGAGCTTAAGACCCTCATTCGCCCTGGACTCCTTGAAGGAATGTGGCTTTTAAGAAACACATTGGAGAAGGAAATCCAGCCCCAAGAAAGAACTCTTTCTTCCTTTCTAATCCAGCCCCCAAAGCCAGACTCTGTACCCTAAGACGCTCTCAGGCTACTTCCCTGGAAGACCTACCAACTATTTCTGTAGTTGTTAATGTCTAGAGTCGTTCCTTAGGCCCCCACCAGCCTGGAGGAAAAAATAGGACAGTCAGGGTCCTCCCCATGTCACAGGTAGGAAGTCTGAGGCCCATAGAGGCTCACAGTCAAGTGACTAATTAGAACCCCCCCCCCCCACTTGGTATTCTCAGACCTCTGCCAGAGGCTGGGCTCTTCCTCTCCTCCTAGCAGAGTCCTATATCCCATGCCCTTCCTTCCCTGTCCCTCCACCACCATTCCCTGCCCACCCTTCTCACTTTTGCCCATCCTTTTCTCCACCAAGTCCCAGCCAGCTGCTTGACTGTAGCACGGGTAAAAGTCTCCTAGAGCTGAGGGCTGTCACTTCTAGAAGTGACAGACTGAGGCCTGAGCTGACCTAGAGCTCGATTTCTGCCTCCAGGAATGCTGGGCTAGCATGGGGGCAGGGAGAAGGCTGGCAGGCAGGATTGCAGACACAAGAGGCAATCGGGAGCCTAGAGTACCTCCTCGAGGCCCTGAGTCCTCTTTCCTCTAGAAAGGTCTGCCACCCACTGGTTTCCCAGGCCAGCCTGCCCATCTGGGCCTTGTCCTTGTGAGAGCCTTCACTGACACAACAGATGGGCTCGGCCAAGTGTTTCAGTGTCCATGGCCTTGTCTGTACCTGCTGCTAAGGATGACAAGACAGAAATCGACTGTCCCACATTATAGATGCAAAAGGCTCAGAGGTTGAGGAAATTTGCAAGGTCCACAGTGAGGAAGCCGCTCAGCCAGGATTCATTTCCAGCTCTTCCTGGCTATGAGCCTCGCTTTTCAAACACAGAGAACGGTCCTTGAAAGTCAGAGCCAAAAAAGGGATCAGGGGTCATCTAAACCAACCTCTTAACTTTGCAGTTGGGAAAACTAAGGCCCTGAGATGGAAAAAGTCATGTCCAAAGTCACTCATCAGAGCTTGCTTTGCAGAAATGGCAGAGGTCTGAGAATCCCAAGGGGGGACTCTAACTAGTCACCTGACTATGAAATGTGTGACAAGTGCCTCCCAGAAATCTGAGCTAGGCAGGCTGAGAATGTGTGGGCTGAAAAGAGCTGTGCCTGCACCCCAGAATCACACTTAGGTTGTTAAGAACATGAAGAGTTAGGTAGCCAAAGCCCGGCAACACATGGGTTCACTAACCATCTATGAGCTACCTACTCAGGGAAAGTAAGGCTTATGTTCTCTAGCCAATTACCCATAATGCTCACTTAAAACTGAACTCCACCACCAACAGCCCAGTCCCCTCACTGACCCTTACATCACCTTCCATCTTCCAGCCTCTGCCTGAATTTCCGCTTCTGTCCTCTCT
>NC_064814.1:11379241-11640685 GCF_023721935.1 Panthera uncia
AACGAAAGGAAGGATAATGGATGGAAATAGAAGAATGGAAGGTGGATAGATGGTGGGCGGGAAGCTGGGAAAAGGATGGATGGAAGACAGAAAAAGGGCGGTCATCACACCTGTCCCAGGGTGGACAAGCATCCACCTTGACTGGGGAAGGACCAGGGCCACAGGAGTTCTCAACTTAGCTGAACCTTGACAGTGAATAGATGCTGAGCAACAAAGGAAGTGAGGAGGGACATCCCATTTGCTCACCTGAGCAAAGACTCAGTGGCATGCAACCCTGGTCTGAGGACAATGCAGCACCTAAGCGTCGCTAGAACACAGAGCTGAACTGCCTGGCAGAACTGAGAACAGAGGCCAGGTCATACACGTGGAGCTAAGGAGCCCAGACTTTATCCTAACAACATGGGGAGGACCGAAGTTTCTGCACACGGGAGTTACGCTGTCAGCTGTGTTTCACAAAGGCCACTCTGGCATCCACGTGGAACGTACTTCTGGAGAAGGGACAAGAAAGGCAAAGCCAGGAAGATGTTGCCTTGCCACTACCCAGGCAAGAGATGGGGTTGGCTCAGACCTCTCCTCTGCCGGGAAGCCCCCACCCCAACACCTTGGATCACCTGACCTTCCCCTTCTCAGCCTTCCTACTTCCTCTGTGATATGTGCCACCCCTCAGGAGAGCTTACCACAGTGCCTGAGAGGGCCACAAAGTGTCTCTCACATAGTAGGTGGTCAGCACATTAAGTTGGTATAATTACCCCAGCCTGTTTGGGGAGACACAGTCCCTGTCCTTGGGGATGCCCAGTCTGATGGGGGAGGGCAAAAATGAGGGTAGAGCCTACTCTGCTCTCTGAGGGGAGCCTGGAGCCAAGAAGCCACCAGGTGGGGTGGGTAGTACACAGAAGGTTTCTTGGAAATGGTGTGTTTGACTCAGGTTTTGAAATAAGGAAGAGCCCTCCATGGGTGGAGTGGGGAGAGGGCATTCCCAGGCAGGGGCGTGGCTGTGGGAACTGCAGCACCAGCGGTGAGTCGAGAGGAAAGTCAGCGCCTGAGTTGGAATGGCTGTGTCAGGAGTCCCGAGCTACGGGCCCGCAGGACAAAGGGCAGGGGAGAGAAGGGAAAGAGGTCCCCGGGTGTCTCCAGCCTCACGGGCGGAAAGGAAAGGACCCCTACCAGCCAGAGGTTAGGAAGTGGTCTCAGTGCTGTGCTGCCCCAGACTGAGCCATCACGTTGGACTGGGGAAGGACCAGGGCCTCCCAAGTCAGTCAGGCCAGGGCTCCAGGCCAGGCACCCCTCAATGACAAGCCACGTGACCTTGGACAAGTCACTGCGGCCCTCCCAGCCCCGTTTCCTATCAAATGGGCATCATAACAGTTCCTACCTTGCAGGATTATCGAAAGGACTAGATAATTCATGGCAAGCGGCCAGCAGGGTGCTCGGCACAGAGTCGACGTGTGGCAAAAAGTTCTCTTAAAGTAAGCCCCAGAGTTTGACCAATGGGGGGACAGTGGGTGAGCTCAAATGGAGACCAAGTGTCGCAATTCAGGCAAAGACAGAGACAAAGAACAAAGAGGGTCCAGGATAGTGGTGGGCAGTGGTGGAAGGAATGGGGAGGCCTTGGGAGGGCTGCTGAGGCCAGCAGGCCGAGGTGATGAACTGCTGAGTCTGAGGGCCCGGCCAGGGCGGAGTCTATGGGAATGGGCAGGCCCGGAAGCCCCGCTGGGGAAGAGTCAGCAGGACGGTTTGGGTGTGAGGAGAGAGGGCCTGAGAGCTGGCGTGGGGCCCACATTCTGCAGATGGAGGCCCAGCACTGCCTCCCCTGACTGGGAGTGAAGGGGACGAGGAAGCAGCCAGTGCAGGTGTCCCCATGAGGCCCTGAGGCCCGGGGAAGCCCCACCAGCCACTCGACATCCAGGGCCTGGTTCTTCTCCCTGCCCTGGCTATCGGTGCAGCGGGGGTGACATCTGCACACACACACACACGCACACACACACACACACTGATTCTAGGTCACTCACCTGCAAAAGAGGGGGAGCTGGGTCAGCTTATGATAAAAGACATGTGTATAATAAAACTGAAAATATCCAAAAAGGGTTGAAGACAAATCAAAAATTAGGTACTAGGGTATATTGACAAACATGTTTTTTTGATTGCAGGGAGCCTGGATGGCTCAGTCAGTTAAGCGTCCGGCTCTTGATTTCAGCTCAGGTCATGATCTCATGGTTCGTGAGTTCGAGCCCCACGTTGGGTACTGTGCTGACAGCTCCTGCTTGGGATTCTCTGTCTCCCTCTATCTCTGCCCCTCCCCTGCTCTGCTCATTCTCTCTCTCTCTTCCTCTCTCTCCTTCTCTCCTCTCTCTCTCTCTCTCTCTGTCTCTGCCCCTCCTGTGCACTGTCTCAAAATAAATAAATAAACTTCAAAAAAAAATACATGTTTTGGTTGCAAGCAATGGAATGGCAACACTTCACAAAGAGGCAATTCATTGACTCATTGTTCTCTCCCTCTCTCCCCCTCCTGCCCCAACACAGGCATACAAACACCCACATGCACACACACACCCCTCAGCCTTGATCTGCCTCCTGGCTTCACCTGCACAGGCCAGACACCCTCACGAGGCTGGAACCATAACTGAGGGAGCCCTGAACTCACCCTTCAGCCTCATGGCCAGAGAAGATCAGCTCAAATTTAACAAACCCCAGGGAAGGCTGATATGGCCAGTGGCCAAAATCTCATATGACCAACCCAGCAGGCACACATGCCCCCTGTCTGTGACCAAGGAAGAGGGATCTGGGTATCGGAAGAAGGAGAGCACAGATTTGGTCCCAACCTTTATGAGCTAAGCCCCAGTGTGTGTCTATCGCAAAACTGTACAGAAGAGGTTTCTATACCTGATCTACCTCTGGGTAGACCTACCTCTGGGTTTCCTGGCAGCCAAGGCAAAAAGGAAAACATGATGGAATATGAAACGTCACTAAGAAGGAGGCATATCTGACTGTCCAGAGACACAAACATCTTCTAAGTTCTGAGGTCTGAGAAGAATCTCTTCAGAGATTCTGAAGGTTACCAAGAGGTTCTACTCACTGAGCCCTGCCTCTATCAGACACCATGCTAGACATTTCCACCGATACTGTCGTTTAATCTTACAAACCTCCTTGGGGAGGGCATTACTGGGTCCACGTTATAGACACAGAGAGGTAAAAGCAAGGAAGTTCCACTGGACCTCAGTCTCCAAGGGCCAAGCACCTCCCAGCTGCCACTGAACGTGGAGGTGTCCCAACAGTGGGGACTGTTGCAGGGAGCCCGGATGGCTCCAAGGTGCTCCATAAAGCCAGATCCTCTAACCCTGGCAGCATCATGGCCTGCCTCCTATGAGCACCAAGCTCTGACCACTTCTCCTGGGCACTTACTGGCCAGACTTCAACTGTCAGCACCAGAGACCTCTGCCTGAGGGTCTTCTCTGGCCATCAGAGCCCATTCTGCCTGTACACAGGACAGGCTGTGGTGCTGGAGAATTAACACCACTCCCCTGACTAAAAGCATCCTCAGCCTATCAGGTTAGGAGGATAAATACCCCAGCTCCCTCGTCCCTTGGGAGGAACTCTGAGGTGCTTGTTCTTCACTGTCCCTAAGGATTACGCTACAGCTGTCCACAGCATTCACTTGCTTGGTCACACACCCCTTGTTAGCTTCCTCCCCTTCCCCGTCCCAACTACCCACCCCCTAATGGGGTTTCGTGAACTCCACCCAAAAATACTTCTTGCACTCAAGTTTTTGTTGAAGGCTCTGCTTCTGGAACCCAAACCGAAGCACCTGAGAGGGGAAATAGATATATATAATAAATAAGGTATTTTACTAATATATAAAATATTATATACAGATTATAATAATATAATAATATATAATATAATAATAATATAAGTATTGTAAATGTTACTACTATAAGGGCTATGCAGCACTTAACTCACAAATAATAAGAAGTACTCTTTGTAATAAATGCCACAGAGTCCATTGACCTTCATAGGATGCTTTTGTTGGTTTTTGCCAAGCTCTTGCAACCTGCTTCTGGTGGCAACTGACAAGCAAGTATGGTTCTGACACGAAGGCTAGTTGAAATTTTTTTGTGTGTTGAGGAGGAAGATCAATGGGAAACGGCACAGACATATGCCCTAACTCGAGCCATTCATCAATGACACAAGTGACTTCTTTGCCGAACCAGATTGTAGATTTCAAATCCAGAAAGCATATTTTCTTGCAGGTTTTGCTGTTAACAATGCAATGGCTAGAGACATGACACATTTTTTTTGAAAAAAAATTTTAATGTTTTATTTATTTTTGAGAGACAGAGACAGAGACAGAGTATGAGTGGGGGAGGGACAGAGAAAGAGGGAGACAGAGAATCCAAAGCAGCTCCAGGCTCTGAGCGGTCAGCACAGAGCCTGATGTGGAGCTCAAACCCACGAACTGTGAAATCATGACCTGAGCTGAACATTTTTAACATGTTTCCTTAAAATATTTAAGTCTGGGTTTTCTTAAGTCTAGACAATCAATAAAACACAACAAATCTAGCCCTGATTCGTAGCATTTACCATTTCCATGGTGTAAATGCCCTACCAAATTACCACCTGGGGGAGAAAGGTGGGGGGGGGGCAGCATCGGCCAAGACAGGGCTGAGGAAGAAGAGCTTGGCCACCATAGCACCACCCACCCTGAGCCCAGCACAACTCCTGGCCCAGAGCAGCCCCTTAGTGGATCCAGAGCTGAGTTCACTCCTCTCCTGCGAGAATTCGCCCTTTCTGCAAACTTGACCAAGTCCAGCAAAGCCAGGATTCTGCTCATCTGGAAGATCGACACGCAGGTAGCATGAGAGGGCCCTGTTCAGATAGCTTACCTACCAGTCATGCATCCTTAAGTAGGTCGCTCAGCCTCCCTGAGCTTCGGTTTCTGCACCTGTAAGATGGACTGAGTACAGTGCAGGGACATAACGAGGAGTTTTGGCAGAGAGCAGGCTGGGAGGAGACATTTGCTCAAACTCAACCTTAGGAAGCAGAATGCAACTGCCTTTCCCCAGCTTTGGTGTGAGAATCAAATGTAATAACGGGTCCTCTTCAGGTAAGTACTAATCCCCTAAATTCGCAGAAGAAGGAACCAAAATTCAGAGATGAAGGGATCAGCCAAGGTTATGCTCCAAGTTTAACCACAGGTTGGCCTCTTGCCTCCTTCCACTATTCCACATTACCTTCTACAAGGGACTACAGTCTTGCTTTATGGTTTTTCCCTCCTTTTGGTTATCACTTTTGATTTCTGTAGTCATATTATTATCTAAATACAAAGTTAAGTTAAAACCTATTATATGGTATCACAGGCTACAACGCAGATGAACCCTAAGGACATTATGCTACATGAAACAAGCCCATCACAAAAAGGACTAATACAAAGTATCTAAAGTAGCCAAAGCCATAGAAACAGAAAGTAGAAAGTTTGTTACCAGGAGAAAACATAATTTGGGGTTTAGTGAGTATAGAGCTTCCATGTTGCAAGATGAAAAAAATTCTAGAGATCTGTTGAACAACATTGTGAATATATTTAACACTACTGAACTCTGCACTTAAAAATTCTTAAAATGGTAAAAAAAAAAATCTATTACAAGGTAATATAAAATTGACAGACCAGGATATTGGTGTGTGTAATCTGTTTTTAACAAGGAAGTTGATGTGGTATTCAAGATGAACTAATTTTATGGTTTTTAAATTTTCTATTTGAAAAATTTCTTTGTTCTGGGGCGCCTAGGTGGCTCAGTCAGTTGAGCATCCAACTTCAGCTCAGGTCATGATCTCGCAATTGAGTTCAAGCCCTGTGTCAGGCTCTGTGCTGACAGCTCAGAGCCTGGAGCCTGCTTCTGATTCTGTGTCTCCCTCTCTCTCTGCCCCTCCCCTGCTCATGCTCTGTCTTTCTCTGTCTCAAAAATAAAGATAAACATTAAAAAATATTTTTTAAATAAAAAATTTCTTTGTTCATACACACACATACACAATTTTGTGTATAAAAGCAGGTGCACTCTTTTTTTTTTTCTTTCCTGTTTTCTTGGATCTCTTCTTTCCCTCTACTATCCCTTACACCCACCTTAGGCTCCCACCCTACCCCCAAGGTAACCCATGTTAATAACATATGTCCCTTTCATATTTCAGGTGTGCGTGTAATTATACACACACATATGCCATTATTTAGACAAGGGGCTGGGTTTGTTTATACACACAAGTGATGTCAGTACACCGCCTGTGTTTTTCTGCAGCGTGCATTTATTTCCCTTTCCCCGATGCCTCCAAGAGTCCTCTTGCCATCTGACATAGTTCCAATTTGTTGATTGTAGTGGCTGCTTAATATCGCCTAGTATGAGTGGACCACCATTTACCCAGCTCTATAAGACCGACCAAGGAGTAGTCACTTTGTTTTCCTTTTTCGGTCACTATAAATAATGCACCCTCCTATGTGCAAGGTCTCTTATTTCTATTAATTTATTCTATTCTATTAATAATGAAACCCCTTAGTCATTTGAAAATCATCACTGATGTGTACTCACACATAATGAAGCCAGAAAGGAGTCCAAGAGAGTAAAGACTCTGGGGACAGAACGATGGATGAATGTTTTTGTGTTTTATGTTCCTTTTCTTTTTTAATGTTTATTTTTTAATGTTTATTTATTTTTGAGAGAGAGACAGTGAGAGCCAGGGAGGAGCAGGGTGGGTGGGGGGCGTTGAGACACAGAATCCGAAGCAGGCTCCAGGCTCTGAGCTGTCAGCACAAGGCCCTACGCGGGCCTTGAACTCACGAACCGTGAGATCATGACCTGAGCCGAAGTCGGACACTCAACCGACTGAACTACCCAGGCGCCCCTGTTTTGTATATTTCTGTTTATGTTGTCACACTATTCATATGGCAGATAAAAGCTGGAAGGAACAAAACCTACCTGTTTTGTGTGTAACAATCCTATAATCATAGGAGAGAAAGTGACCCCAGGCCCCAGCAATGTGTTCACAGGGAGTCAAGTCAGAAGAGGACTCTCTTTCTAAATAGCTGACATCTTTGCTGTAACACCCCTTGACCTGCTCAGAGTCCTTCAGGGGTCCTGGACTGTCGGGAAAAGGGGGACGCAAAAGGTCCTCCCGTGGCAGTGACCACGCAGTACATCAGAGGAAAGGCCACATAAAGCTCTCTACTTTCTCGGTGCCTCAGCTCTTGCCGACCAGGCTCCCGTCCTTCCACTGCTCAGGAGGACACTCAATTTCTCTTCCATGCAGCTCTTTTCAACACCTACCATGGCGGCTGCCTTGTACCAACATGGCAAGGGGCGCGTGGGATCAGAGAAGTCCTGTCCTCAAGAAACTTGCTTCTGAGGGGCGCCTGTGTGGCTCAGTCGGTGAAGCGTCTCACTTCGACTCAGGTGCTCGCTCGGTTCGTGAGTTCAAGCCCCACATAGGGCTTTGTGCTGACAGTGCAGAGCCTGCTTGGGATTCTCCCTCCTTCTCAATCTCTGCCTGTCCCCCACTTGTGCTCTCTCTCTCTCTCTCAGTGAATGGATAAACTTTAAAAACGAGAAACAAACCCTCTTCTGACAAGATTCCGTGGAGACCTGAAAGAGCAGAGGTCTATACCCCAAACCCATTGCTTGACTCCACAAATCCTTACTGAGTGTCCCACACGTGCAGGGTGCTAAGGGTTGTGGGAAACAGCAAAACAAAGAGCTTCCTCTGTGTTTATGTTTCAGGGAGCTGTTGGAAGGTCTCAAACAACAAGCCTCGGAGGTGGGAAGGCAAACATAAGAAATTGCTTATCTCAGACACAAGGAGGGACACTGTGCTTTTTATAGCTCTAGGAAACAATGGGCCCAAAGAAGGCAAAACCTGACGGGCTTACCACTCATTCATTTACATCAGCAGATACACTTTATGGGCTATCATTAATTCTCACCCCAGCCATTGTTTTAGCTCTTTATGCAATTATCGAAAGCAATATTTCACAAACTTTGACACTAACTCAAGCATAAAGAATCTGAGGGTGTGTTCAAAATAAAGTTACAAGAACGTTCTGGAGCACTCCACTGCCTCCTCTCAGGTGCCAGGATCTCACAGAGTGGGAAAGGCCGTCTGATTTGGGACTGGAATCTTAGCTTGGGAAATCCAGGCAGCAAGACATTTCCGAATAGAGAAGCCAGTTTGCTCATACTTCTGCCTTGATATCATCCTTTAAGGGGGTTCATGTTTTATTTCCACAGGATACAATAATGAAAGGGAGAAACATGGTTCCTGCTCTCAGGGAATTTTACTAACTAGCTAGGAGACCCTAACAAAGGTTTTTTGGGGGTTTTTGTGTTTGGCAGCCCAGGCCAGGATGCTCTCTCTATGTGAGGGTCTTTCCATAACGTCAGGTTTAAAAGTGACAGATGAACCAATTAACCAAAAAGATTTTGGGGACACCTGGGTGGCTCAGTCCATTGAGCATCCAACTTCAGCTCAGATCATGATCTCGAGGTTCGTAAGTTCAAGTCCTGCATCGGGCTCTGTGCTGTCAGTGCAGAGTCTGCTTCGGATCCTTTGCCCCTCCCCTGCTCTTTCTCTCTCTCTCTCTCTCTCTCTCTCAAATAAACATTTTATTTTTTTAATTTTTTTCATTTATTTTCGAGAGAGTGAGACAAAGTGAGAAAAGGGGAGGAGCAGAGAGAGAGGGAGACACAGAATCCAAAGCAGGCTCCAGCAGGCTCAACACGGGGCTCGAACCCGCAAACCGTGAGATCATAACCTGAGCTGAAGTCAGACACTTAACTGACTGAGCCACCCAGGCGCCCCTCAAAAATAAACATTTTAAAGAAAAGAGATTTTTAAAAGATAACACCCAAAGTTGGTGAGCAGGTTTTGAAATAGGCACCTCATTCCCTGCTGGAAAGTACGTAAATTGGTACCACTTCTCTTTAAATCAATTTGACGGCACAAGTCAAGATCCTTAAAACATTTGTTATCCTCTCACCTAATCATTACACTTATGAGAATTAAGCCTGAGGAAATAATGCAAAATATTTGTAAAAGCTTTATGCAGAAAGATGTCATTGCTGTATTATTTTAATTTGCCACAGCAACAACAAAAAACAGTGGAAACAGCATTACACATATAACACTTCTCTTAAAATATTAATAAAAATCAGGGGCTCCTGTGTGCCTCAGTCGGTTAAGCACCCAACTCTTGATTTCCGGTCAGGTCATGATCTCACAGTTAGTGACTTCAGGCCCATGTCGGGGCTCCCTGTCATCTTTCAGCACAGGGCCTGTTTGGGATTCTCTCTCCCTCTCTCTCTGCCTCTCCCCTGCTTGTGCACATGCACACATGCTCTCTTTTTCAAAATAAATAAACTTCCAAAAAAATATTAATAAAAATCAAATGCAAAACAGTATAGTGTGGTTGTAGATAGATAGATAGATAGATCTGTAATATATATGTGAAAGAAATTCACCAAAATGTTATTAGTGATTGCCTTTGGGTACTGGGATTTGGGGTTCAGCTGAATCATAAACTCACCTATGGCCTGGAAGACAGGATCGTTGACCATAAAAAAGGAGACATGTCTACTGAACAACCAACAATGATTATGGATTGCAGAGTGATGAATCAGACTCAGCAGACTTGAAAGATGAAAAATATTTTGCCATGTATAAAGCAGGGACTCTGGATGACACTGGAAGTTAAATGTATCATTTATCACCACCCCTCTAGACATCCCTAAAATTAGCATAAATGGATAAAGCGTGTATTAGACAAAGAGACCAGGAGAAGGGATTATAGTATGAAAGTTTTGGAATCTGGAAAACAAACAAACAAAAAATAATCTTGGCGCTTTCCCAGGGAGAAGCCAAGAAGCAAGCAGATTCACACAGCAGGACCCTGGGAAGCTTCTGGAATAGGAGGCACCAGGCACATCTGAAAGGGGAGTGCACATGGGCTGAAAGGAGGAAGACAAATGGGTCAAAAGTTCATATAAAAATCAGTGAGACCTCCATAGCTCCTTTCTACCCCAACCTCTGATGCCAATAACTCCTCCTTATCCCAGGAGAAGCTGGGGGTGCACTCTGGAGAATTTACCCAGAAGGACTAAACCTTGAGAGTCCAAGCACAGCTAACAGTGGGGACAATAAACTGATATAAGTCAGATTAACTGAGACTGAGACTCTTTCAGTCCCCTTCCTCCACATAGCTTCCTGAAAGCTGGTAGCTCTTCCTTCCTGAGGAAGACCCTACCCAAGAGAAAAAGCCTACAGATACTGACATTTGGGGTCCCCCCCATAAAACAGCATATTCTGCACCAGATTATTCTATAGTGAGACTCACTGGGGGAAAGCCCCCCTACTGTACACACACACACTTGCATTCCTTACCCATTCCCTACACACTTCTTACCTTACCCATAAATATTAGTAGACAACCAAGAACCCCAGACATTTGAGGGAAACCTCTGACATAAAGGATGGAGATGAGACAAACCAGGAAAAAGGCAGCTGAGAGGAAATTGAAATGATGACGGAAATGGAAGAAATGTTAAAGCCCTGATCAATAGGGTTAATGAGGTAAGAGGAAATCTTGGATCTTCAAACAAGAACAAGAGACTATTTTTAAAAAGTATCCAGAGTTATAGGGTACTAAAAATATATCTGATATTTTAAAAACTAAATCATAAGATTAGATGGTAAAGTTTAGGAAAATCTCAGAAAGTCAAAAAAAAGAGAAGGTAGAAGAAAAATAGAATGAAATACATAGGAAAAGGAGGAGTTCCAGAAGGAGAGAAAATGGCGGGGGGTGGGAGGATCATTAAATAAACATTCAAGAAAATTTCCCAGAAGTAAAGAACATGAATTTATATGCTGAAAGACTCTGCCAAGTGCCCAATCCAACAGATCCACACAGCCACATCGAGGGAGAACATGTGATACTGCAGCCTGCTAGAGAGAAAGAGAAGAGCCTAAAAGCTCTGGGGTTAGGGATAGGAATAGGATGACATAAAAGATCTAGAATCAAAACAGTATTAGACTTCTCAGTAGCAACACTGGAAGCCAGGATGCAGTGATACAATACCTTCAAAATACTGAGGGAAATTTATTTGCAACCAAGAATTCCATACCCAGCCAAACTATCAGTCAAGAATGAGAGTAGACTCATGATGTTTTCAGACATGAAACGTCTATGAATCCTTCCCCAGGAAACTGCCAGAGGATGTGTTTCACTAAAATGAAGGGGGAAGAAAAGAAAAGGGAAGACATGGGATCCAGGAAACAGGGAAGCAATGGAGGAAGAAGGGGTGTCCACAAGGACAGTGAAGGAAGATTTCGGGATGACAGGAGACATAGAGAGTGCCCAGAACATGCTGGGACAGGATGCAGGACAGCAGGTTCCAAAGAGTAATATCTTCAAGAAGATAAAACTTATGAAATACTCAGTGTTTTAACATGTTAGGAGGAGATCTATATTTCTGGCAGTGAATTAGGGAATAAATTTAGGATAAGTACATAGAAAACCTCAGCAAATTGAAAAAGAGATGTTTATTCCAAAGAAATCTAACATAGCATAAAATGTTTTTGGACTGTAAATAATAGTTAAATAGTCATGATAATGTAAAATTAAACATTTACCTAATGAAAATAGCATATATTGAAAGTATAGGAAGAAGTAGGGAGCGGCCATGCTGTACAAGAGAGCTGAATCCCTCTCCTTCAGAGTGGGAAGTCAAGCAATTAGAAAAAAAATTGAAAAAAAAATCAAGAAATGGTAGTATAAGCCTGTGGTTTAGAAATAAGGCAGTGGCTCAGTTGGCTGAGCGTCTGACTTTCGGCTCAGGTCATGATCTCACGGTTCGTGAGTTTGAGCCCCACGTCGGGCTCTGTGCTAACAGCTCAGAGCCTGGAACTAGCTTCGAATTCTGTGTCTCCTCTCTCTGCCTCTCCCCAGCTTGTGCTCTCTCTCAATAATAAATAAATACACTTTAAAAAATTATAGAAATAAGGCAAACGGGGCACCTGGGTGGCTCAGTTGGTTGAGTATCTAACTTCAGTTCAGGTCATGATCTCAAGGTTTGTGAGTTCAAGCCCCACACCGGGCTCTGTGCTGACAGCTCAGAGCCTGGAGCCTGCTTCGGAATCTGTGTCTCCCTCTCTCTCTCTGCCCCTCTCCTGCTCATGCTCTGTCTCTCTCTCTCCTTCAAAAATAAAATAAACATTAAAAAAATTTTTTAAGAAATAAGGCAAATGCTGGGGCACTTGGGTGGCTCAGTTGGTTAAGCATCAGCTCAGGTCATGATCTCACAGTTCATGGGTTTGAGCCCCGCGTCGGGCTCTGTGCTGACAGCTCAGAGCCTGGAGCCTGCTTCGGATTCTGTGTCTCCCTCTCTCTGCCCCTTCCCCAGCTCCCACTCTTGCCTCTTCTCCGGTTCAGTTTCTCTCTCTCTCTCTCTCTCTCTCTGTCAAAAATAAATAAAAATTTTAAAAATTAATTTAAAGAAATTAGGCAAATGCCAAAAGTAATAGCTAAGAGTTGAAAGTGAGAAGTGGGAATGGAGGCATGGGACACAGCCTCGGGATGGCTCTTTTTTATAGAAAGACTTATGTGATACATACATAACTTTGATTTTGTACATTAAATTTTTTTAATATGGAAAGCACTCATGGTGTGGGATGGGATGGTTGACTCAAGGATACAGAGCAGGGCCAGGCAGAAAAGCACCCAAGTGGGCTGAGACAGAGGGTCAAGCATTGGAGGGGAAAGAGAACATCACAGGTGATTAAACAGTAGAGTCCTGATCGTGTCCGCATACTTGAACTTGGCCATATTCTTTCTAGAGAGCCAGCAGGTAGAAATGGGGCTGGGAGAGACGGACAGCAAGGGGCCCAGTCAGTTATCCTGTGCCCAGCTCTAGGGAGAGAGGCAGCAGGTCTGAACATGGGGGGGTGGAGGGTGGTGATGAAGCAGGGCAAGGGTGACAGATGTTTCCCAGGGGACCCCTCGCACTCAGTCTCCTGCCTGATGACAAGCAGGGGCTGATAAGGGGTGAAGAGGAGGACAGGTTGGGAGAAAAAAGTTCAGTCCTAACCACGGACACCATCCCCAAGGCGAAGGCTCTCTTTTCTACCGCCCAACACAAAACTTGTGTAATGTGAGGAGCCAAAGGGTAGAGTTAAGAGCTCAAGCTTTGGAGTCTTTGGGTTAAAATACCTAAAACGAGAGAGCGGCATTTAAAAAAAAAAAAAAAAAAAAAAAAGCGTGGCCTCCGTAACCAGACAGCAGGGCTTGAACCACAATCATGCCTCTTAGGATCCACATGACTTTTCGAAAGTTACTTAACCCCTCTGAATGGCAGAGCTGTCTCCATTCCAAACCCAGCCTCACCACACCCACCTCACAGGGTGACTGTCAACACGTGGGAGCTCCTTCCCCTCCTGCGTCTCACCTCCCACGCCCACGATATGGGGGGGGGGGGGGGCCAAGGCGGCGGGGGAGTCTTCAGGAAAGACCCCACCAGTATTACTGAGCTTTGCTGTGTCCTGGACCCGTCAGGCTGTGGGGTCCGAGAAGGCCTCGGGGAGACACCTTCAACCCCCTCCCATTTGTTCAAGAACAGAGACCACACAGGTTTGCGTCAACCGGAAAGTCAGCTTTATTAGCCCACCACCAGCAGAGGGGGAGGGGAGACAGCTTGGGGACCGCGCTGGGAGGACAGGGCCCTGACGCAGGCCTTCAGGAGGTTGGGGCCGGCGGGCGGGCAGGAGGCTCCGGAAGAGGCAGCTCATTGCTTGGAGTTCGGGCCCTGGCTGAAGCTGGACGAGCCCTGCTCCTTGAGGATGGGCCGGGTCTGGTAGCCAGAGGGGGACGAGGAGGAGGAGAAGACTGTGGGGGAGAGGCGAGGGGGTGAGAAGGGTTCTGGGAGCTTAGAGGCCCCACACAAGGAGAAGGGAGGGCTGGGGGCTCAGGGGCACCCGGGAGCCTCAAGGGTCTTACCGTTGTGGGAAGAAAAGGACTGGCTGGACGCTTGCTGAGAGGAGAGGCTGCAGGGGAGAAAAGGCGGAGCAGTTAGACGCGCTGGGAGCGGCGGGGCTGCAGGGGCTGCGGCGCAGGACCCGGAAGGAGGGCAGTGCACTCACTGAGCATCCTCGCCCTCCAGCAGGCGGCGGTAGGTGGCGATCTCCTGCTCCAGCCGCGTCTTCACGTCCAGCAGGATCTTGTACTCCTGGTTCTGCTGCTCCATCTCGCAGCGCAGCTGGGCCAGCTGCTCCTCCACGTTGCCGATCAGGTCCTGGATCTGGGCCAGCTGCATGCAGTAGCGGCCTTTGGTCTCCTCCAGGCTGCTCTCCAGGGATGCTTTCTGTGAGTGGGGGAAAGGGAAAGAGTCAACAGAGGGGATCATTACTCCCCCCCACCCCAGGCCTCTGGGCATGTTCCTGAGAGGTACATGGATTTTGGTCCCAGCTGGGCTACTGATGGGCCAGACCATGTGGAGAAAAGTCACTCCGTTGTTCTGGGCCTTAATTTCTGTGTCTATATAATGGGTACAATGACCCCTCCATCCCACTCCTGGGAAAAGAGGGGCGGAACTGTATTGTGGCAACATTGAGGGGCCGGCGGCATTACTGGTGACTTGGGGACTGCGGCGAGCCGGGGTCCTTCATACCATGCTGAGCTGGGACTGCAGTTCAATCTCCAGGCCCTGGAACACCCTCCGGAGCTCGGTCACCTCCGTGCGGCCACTCTGCACCAGTTCGCTGTTTGAGGCCACTTCCTTGTTCAGCTCCTCGGTCTGAGACAGGAAAAGAGGAGCAGGTGTGAGGCACCCTAGAGGTGGCCCCTGGCTGGGAAGTCCTGCAGGAGAGCTGAGCGCCTGAGCCCCACCTTGCTCAGGAACCAGGCCTCCGCGTCTCTGCGGTTCTTCTCCGCCATCTGCTCATACTGGTCACGCATCTCGTTCAGGATGCGGCTCAGGTCCACACCGGGGGCGGCGTCCATCTCCACACTGACGTCCCCGCCAGTCTGACCCCGCAGGGCAAGCATCTCCTAGGAAGGGATGGCGGGAGATGACCAGCTCAGCTGAGCCCTTTCCTGGCCCCTGAACCGGCCTCCCGCTGCCAACACCAGCAGCGACCTCACCTCCTCGTGGTTCTTCTTCAGGAAGGCCAGCTCCTCCTTCAGCCCTTCGATCTGCATCTCCAGGTCAGTCCTGGCCAGGGTCAGCTCGTCCAGCACCCTGCGCAGGCCGTTGATGTCGGCCTCCACGCTCTGGCGCAGGGCCAGCTCGTGCTCATACCTGGCAGGACAGAGGTCGAGGCATCAGGCTCCATCTGCGAGGCCTCTGAGGTTCAAAACCAACAGCCCCACAGCTTGCCCCCCCCCCCCCCAACCCCCGCCCTCTGCACCACACTCCGCCCACCACAGCGGTGGCTCACTTGGTCCTAAAGTCATCGGCTGCCAGCCTGGCATTGTCAATCTGCAGAATGGGCTGAGCGTTCTCAATGGTGGCCGTGATGATCTACAGAGAAGGTAAAAGGACAGGCCTCGTTAGCCAAGACCCCAAAGCTCGGGGGTGAAGAGCAGAGAGGGGAGGATACGGTGTCCCCAAACTTGAGGGTCGCCTGGCTGGCGAGTCAGGCCCGACACTCTTCCATCCAGCCAGCCTGGGTGTCTCTTGCAGCCGGCTCAGGGTGCGCGGAGGGAGGCCCCCCCCGGCTCCTACCACCCCATCCTCGGCCCCAGGCTGAGAGAAGCTGAGGGAGCAACGCAAAAATCACTTGCAGGGAATAAGAGAGTCAGGGCTCCAGCCAAGCTCGGACAGCTGGATGCTGAAAAGGGACCCTCTGCCAGCAATGCGGAGTGGCCTCTGTCTACTCCCCCAAGGTGGCCTCACTCTCCCAGTTTGTGAAACAAAGATGCTAGAAAGTGATTTCTAAGGGCCGCTGAAGCCATGGCCTGTCGCAGCCACCAGGGTCGCCCGCCTGGCCCACACACCTTGTTCCTCAGGTCCTCGATGGTCTTGAAGTAGGGGCTGTAGTCCTTGACCTCACTGGGCCGCTGCCTCTGGTACCAGTCGCGGATCTTCACCTCCAGGTCGGCGTTGGCCTCCTCCAGGGCGCGCACCTTGTCCAGGTAGGAGGCCAGCCGGTCGTTGAGGTTCTGCATGGTGAGCTTCTCGTTGCCGGAGAGGAGGCCGCCATCACCCCCTCCAAAGCCAGCGCCGAAGCCACCACCAAAGCCAGCACCAAGGCCACCTCCAAAGCCAGCACCAAGGCCACCACCATATCCTCCACCGAAGCCGCTACCCAGGGCCCCACCAAAGCTGCTGCTGCTGCTGAAGCCGCCGCCGTAGCCGCCCCCCAGGCCGCAGGCCCCCCCGGAGGAGTAGCGGGAGGAGGAGACAGACAGGCCCCCGTAGGCGCTGGGGGCCCGGCAGGACCCTCCGGCCAGCACGGAGGACATGCGGCTGGAGCCGCCCCCAATGCCGCAGGAGCCCTTCATGGAGCTGGAGGAGGTGAACTGGCGGCTGCAGGTGGTCATGATGCCAGGAGGGAGGTGAGTGAGCGAGCGAGCGAGCGAGGTGGCAGAGAGGAAAGAGAGGTGCTCAGGGAGGCTGGGAGGATGCTGGGGCAGCTCAAACCCCCGGAACCTTTATAGGCGCCGGGGAGGGCGGGGCCTCCCGACTGCTGAAGGAGGGTTCCCCTGCCCGTTTCATCACACCAGGTCCTGTCCAACTCCCCACTCCGGATCAGGATTATTCAGCCCGGGGTCGACTCACTTCGCTGGGTGCTGCTCGGAGTTCCCACCCAGCTCCGGGGGTGTGGGGCCGAGAGAAAAACTCACAAACACCAGTCGGCCGTGACTCAGGCTGGGCGGCGGGAACCGGCTCTCGTTCCCGGAGCCTAAGGGGCCAGCGGGGCCTTGGCACAGGCAGTTTTGTGGCGGCTGCGTCCCCAGGCGGTGAGTCAGCCCGTGAAGGACTCCTGCCCCACGGTGACAGCCTTGACTGAGAAAGGCCTCACCGATGCCGGCCTGGGGCCGCCTCAGGATGTGCTGTGGGGATCCTGCCTGCCCGGCTCTGAACAAGGAGAGCTGGGTTCATGGTCTAACTTTGCTTTGCTCTCTGTGTGACCTGAGGCCCCCTTGCCTCCCCTCTCTGGGCCTCTGTGTCCCCTCAGTAAAGTGACAAAGCTGGACTGCCTGATCATGGAGTCCCTTCTAGTTCTTAAAATTCTCGGGGCGCCTGGGTGGCTCAGTCGGTTAAGTGTCCGACTTCGGCTCAGGTCATGATCTCACGGTCCGTGGGTTCGAGGAGCACGTCAGGCACTGTGCTAACATCTCAGAGCCTGGAGACTCCTTCAGACTCCGTGTCTCCCTCTCTCTCTCTGCCCCTCCCCTGTGTGCTCTTTCTGTCTCTCAAAAATAAATAAATATTTTTTTAAAGTAGTTGTTGTTTTTTTTTAATTCTCTGACTCTCTTTCCCTTATTGGATCGGATCCAGTGTCAGAGGCTGCCTTTGAGCCCCCAGAGTCATCAGAAGCATTGGGTACCATGGGACCAGTATGTACCATTGAGCCAGGCGGGTGTCGGCTCGAATCCCCGCTCTGCCCCTTACAAGCTATGCAGCGTAAGCCATCCTTTAGCCCCTCTGGGTCTCAGTTTTCTCATCTGTAGAAGTGGAGGACACAACACAGAAGGACCTACACACAGAACCCCACTGGCCACTCCCCAATGGTGGCCCGGCCCCTCAGTTCCCTATGCCTCCTTTGCAGTTAGGTGCCCCCTCACCTGCCTCCTCACACCCACCTCTGCCCTCTGGCACCTCCCTCCCACAACCTCACCCTCTCCTCTTTACCCCAACACTCCCACCCTTTGAGCAGCCCACCCCCAATGCATTGCTCTACCTAGTCGTGGATGCCCATCATGAACTGTGGTGGGAGGGAGTCCCTGTCCTGCCATTAGTGCCGTGTGTGACCCCTGACTCCACCAGGAGCCTCTGAGTCCCCACACTGCATCCAAGGCTCTGTTCCCAACGCTTTCCTTTCGAATGTCCATAGATTCCAGGCTGGGCTGGACAGCTTCCTTCGTTCAGTTGAGAAGAGGGGGAAGGTGACCTCTCTGGTCACATCTGCCGTGCTCCAGTATTGTATGGAGTGCCCTACACGTGCCACACAGTTTGTGAGACGCAATGTTCCCGCCACAGGTTCACAGACGAGGGAGCTGGTAGGTTAAGTGGGCTTCCCAAGGCACCAGTCAACAGCGAGCTGAGGTTTGAACCCCTGCCCGTCTGCTGCCCCAGTCCGAGCCCTTCCCGCCATCCTCAACCACCCTCTCTGTGCATCTCCAACGTGCATCATTGTCTTGAATTCACCTTGCGAAGTCGGGAGGAGAGAGGGAGACTCAGAGGGAGGGAGTGGTTCCCCCAACGTCACTCGGCTTTAAGTTGTAGAGCCAGGATTAGAACCCAGGCTCAGGGCATCTCCACTCGCCCACGATGCCTTGCAGGCTGGCACCAGGTACATCCATTCTCATTTACCTCCCACAGTACCTGGAATGAGCTCTTCCCACAGTGGGCATGACCTTGGCCTCAGGGCTGGAGGCAGGATTAGGGAGCTCTGAACCCAAAAGCTGAGGATTCTTCAGGGTGCTCTGGGGGGTGACACACAGAACTGACCACTGTCCTTGTTCTAAAGTGCCTCCGTGGCCCCAGAGGAGCCAGAAGAAGGCTTGCCTCGGCCTGAGCACTGCTGGGTGATATTACTGGAACCTAGGAACAGGAAATTCTGTCTCAGCATAACCAGGACTTTGCTGCTGCCATATCGCGCCCCATCAGTCACTCAGCTTGTAGGAACAGGGCCCAGAGGTCTGAGCAGAGCTGGCATCCAACACATGCCTTCAGGGCCAGGCCTGGGAGACAGAACCCGATGCTCCTGCTCCCCTCTCCCAACACCAAACATGGGCAAAGTGGGTCCTGGAATCTTGGACAAAAACCTTGCCATCCCGGTGTCAGGATGGGCCTAGAGTTCAGGTCCAACCACAGACTCATTACCCTCGGAACTAAAAATGACTCTTGGGGGTGCCTGGGTGGCTCAGTTTGTTGAGTGTCCAGCTCTTGATTCCAGCTCAGGTCATGATCCCGGGTCATGGGATCGAACCTCATGTCAGGCTCTGAGTGGATTGTGGAGCCTGCTTAAGATTCTCTCTCAAAAAAGAAGAAAGAAAGAAAGAAAGAAAGAAAGAAAGAAAGAAAGAAAGAAGAAAGAAAGAAAAGAAAAAAGATATTCTCTCTCTCTCTCTCTCTCTCTCTCTCTCGCAGCAACATAGATGGACCTAGAGAACATTATGCTGCTAAGTCAGACTGAGAAAGAAAAAAAAAGATTTTTTTTCTCTCTCTCTCCCTCTGCCCGCTCCCCTGGTCACATTTTCTCTCTCTTTTAAAAAATAAAAATAAAAATCACCTTTGAGGCCACCAAGCCCCATGCAGAGAGAGAGACTTGTCCCAGGTTAAATAGAAGCAGAAACTCGAACCCGGCACCAGCACTGTTCCTGAGCTTTACACCGACTCTCCCTGTGGTCTCTGGGATGTCCTCCTTCTCTGCCTCAGCCCACCCTCCACCACCCTCTCTTCTTTTTCTTTTTAATTTTTATATATTTCTGAGAGAGAGAGAGAGAGAGAGAGCTTGTGCAAGCAGGGATAGGGGCAGACAGAGACAGAGACACAGAATCCAAAGCAGGCTCCAGGCTCTGAGCTATCATCACAGAGCCCAACGGGGGCTTGAACTCACAAACCATGAGATCATGACGTGAGCTGAAGCTGGACGCTTAACCGACTGAGCCACCCAGGCGCCCCCACCTCCCTCCCTTCTAATTGGACCCCTGCCCCTCCACCATTCCTAGAGTCAGTGTGGGATTGCACATGAGCCCAGCACTGATGCTTGGGGACCTGCATGGGCTGAGAAGCTACAGGAAGTTACCAACCAACCCATCAACCCACTCAGTCAACACTGCAGACCAAGCACCCACCGTGTGCCTGGCACCCAGGGCATGGGGGCTGGGGAAGATGATGACATAGTTTCTGACCTTGGAACCTATCATTTGGTCCTGGACAGAAAACTAAGGCCGGGAATGCAGCACTGCATGGCAGGAAGCCCTGGGGTGTTTGGCCCACAGGATGCCACTGGGTAAGTGTTACCCAACGCTAAGCCTCAGCAGTAAAGGAGGGAATATCAACAGAGGCTCCATCTGGGCCTCAGAAGATCTGAATTGGCAGAGAAAGACCAAGGGGCACATTTCCGGCGTGCCAGCGAGGCAAACCTACCCAAGGTTGCTGAGAGCCAGGAGCACTAGGTCTGTGGGCACAGAGCACAGACTCCAACCAAACTTGCATGTCTCCAGGCAGCGGGTTCCTTCCCCCACCCAGGCCTCTTCCCTCTCTCCTTCACCTACCCCGTCTCAGGTATGATGAGGTCATCTCATACCTGAGTTGGCCAGGAAATATCATTGGCCAATGCACGCCTCAACGTGCAATGACTCCCCAACGACTGATCACCAGGATCCCCACACAGATTCCCGACCCTGCTCTGACCCACTGTATCAGCATCGCCCAGGACAAGCCTGTTCGTGGGGACGTTTTACGAGCTCATAGGGAATTCTGGAGACCAGCCAGGCTGGGAAGCAGGAGAAGAAGGGGAAAGAAGGGAAGGAGGGGAGGCCCTCAGGGGACTGAGGGGAGAGAGGGGGCTGCTGCAGGGCCCCCAGCCCATCCATGGTGGCAGCCAGAACCACAGGCTTCAGGGCAGGGTGAAGAAAGAGAAGGTCCCCAGTGAGCTCGGACAGAGCAGCGTGCAGTCAAGCAGGAGCCAGATCTGTGCTGGGCACTCAGATAAAAAGAACAAGGCAGAAAAGCCCTCAGGGCATACTTAGAGACAACCCCGCTACCGCTACCGTGTGGTCAGGCCGTGATGGGGGTGCAGGGGGCCTGCAGGGAGGGGGCAGGCTCCCTGGGAGTGAACACGCGTTTCCAGTCCAGGCTCTGGCCCCGCCACTGCTCCCAGCATCTGGATGAAGCTGTGAGAGCCAGATGGTAGGTGGTCCTCCCACTCCCCCGTGTTTCACGCCCCCTTTCCGAGGGTGGGTGCTGTCACAGCCTGTCACACTGGTCTGCACAACCAAGGGGCCCTCAGGGGCCCATGTGGCTGGATCAAGCTCTGTTAACAGCCTTGGCTCTGAACCGCCCTCTGTTCTCCTCAACCTCGCCCCTACCCACACCGCATAAGGACTGAAGGAGTATTGTCAGCCCCAACACTGTGCCCTGCCCGCCACCCCTAAACCGGAGCCCTTCAGGGTCCCTCCAGGCCAAGGCCTGTGTCTCCTCCTTCCCCCGGGCCCGGTGCAGAAGAGGCACAGAGAGACGCCGCGCCACAGACAAAGCGTTCCTGCCACATTGTCTCCTTGCAGAAAGCACTGCCAGTCATACTTTCGGGGCGTGGGCGTGGCAGAGGAAGAGTCACAAGGGCTGGCGACTGCTGTCCTTGGCCTGGGCCTGGACATCAGGCCCATCATGTGTGTCCATCACATGAGAGTGTGTAAGGCGGCACCGAGGGTGGTTACAGACCGGTTCGCGGACGGCGCGGGGGGTGAATTGTTTGGTGCCGGGGCTGGGAGGGGGAGGGTGCGTGGATGAACTGTGGAGTCCCACAGCTGGGCCGCCCAATCCAGCCACAGGCACACGTCCTCAGCACCCCGGGTTGGCTTGGGGGTGCGACAAGAAAGTCCAACCACCAAAATTCCCCAAGGGGACCACAGGTCTCAGCCCCCCATCGCTCCCTCCTGTGGTCCTACCTGCCCAGGCATGGGCTGAGCACTCCAGGAAAGGGTAGGGCTTTCCCTGTCTGGGCCCAGGACCATCCCCTAAGGACCCCCACCCCCAGCAGGCACCACTGCCTCTCCTGGCCCAGCTCTCCACACTTGGCTTCTCTCCACTCCGGCCTCCTGAGCCACCCACCCACTCACTTTGTGGGCAGAAGCTTCTTCCCCAGCAGAGGGGTGCAGTCCAGGGCTATCTGTGGCCACCCCACCCTATGACCCCTCCTCAGTCACCCCAACAGTAGGGGTGGGCCCCCAGGATCTGCAGGGAGAGAATCTGCAGAATCTGCCTAAGAACCTGGGGCGGGGCAGGGGGTGGGGCCCCTCTTCCCAGCATAACCCCGACAAGAGCTGAGTCACTGCTCCTTGAAGCCTCAGTGTCCCTATCCACACAATGGGGCGCCTCTTCCCAGACCCTCCCTGCTTCCTGGGGCTGCCATTTAGATAAATGAGATCACCGTCCAAATGAGCCACCCTCAACCCAGGGCTGGTTCTTCTGGTTGTGGCTGGAAGTGTGGCGGGGCCTGGTGGGCACAGGGCCTCCCCTGCCTCCATCCGTCATTGCTGGTCAGGCAGCTGGGAGACACCGGCCTCTGATGGAACGGAGGCTGCGCTCCCAGCCTGCTCTGGTTCCGGCTCTGCACTCCAGCCAGTGGTCCCTGCCTCGGCTAGGAACTCACTGTCCTCAGCGGCCCCTGGATCAGGGCTGGAAGGACCATCGTTGAGGCCCATCCCTCTCCTCAGCGACCACAGCCTCAGATCCAGAGAAGGCCTGGGAACTGTCCAAAGACGCACAGCCACCTGCTCACCTCGTAGACCATGCTCTTACCACCACCCTTCGCTGTCCTCCCTGGTTTTCACTAGTCCCAATCCTTGCACCCCGCCAGGCCTCGGGGGCTCTGGCTGCTCAGGCGCAGGCCCCACCTTCAGTGTCCGGGCACTAGGAGAGTGTTTGATGGGCCCTGGTCTGATTCTACAGCAGCAAACAGTCCCAGGCCTGTCAGCAAATTGAGGTGGGGGCGCCCTTCCTCTCATTAACCTCTTCAATCCCTTCTCATTTCCTGAAGAAAACCAGGAAGGCCTGCCCTGCCCAGTGGTTTCCAGATTTACTCAAAGGAAGACTTCCTTCCAGGTGTCGGGGCTCCTCCCCACCTGGCTCATTGCCTGCCACCAGAATGAAAGGGGCTGAAGCCCGGAGGGTCCTGGGAGTGGCTAGGGAGGGACTGCCTCCCTTCCCCAGGATGCACTTCTCCACCTTCCCCACCTCCAGGCTCCCGGGGAGGGTGGTGCTGCTCCACACCAACCCCCCCCCCACCGCTATCCTGGCACTCTCCCCGGGCCCCATCCTGAGCAGCAGCTGACCATTTGAGGAAACGTCCCTGAGAGAGGACCCACCCTTTCTCCCACACCTGCCTGGGGTCCTCAGCCTTCTCTAGAAGCCTAGACTACAGTTCATATTCCTGGGGTGAGGCAGTAGGAGTACCCCAGGGGTGCCCACAACCCCTTTTGGGGATTTCCTGAGACTCACAAAGGAACGTGGGCCCTAACCACCCTGCCTGCCTCCCCCGCCTTCCTTATGCTCCTGCCTCTTCCAGGAGGATCCTGATTCCTGTCCCACCCACCCCCTGCCCCCTCTTGGAGAAGGGCATGTCCCTCTTGGAGTAATTGACTGAATGCGTCATCCTTTAGGACTCTGGCTCCCACCTGACATCTCCTCAGCCATTTATGGATGAGAAAACCTACTTACAGGGCAAGAAGAGGCCACCTAAGACCTCCCCGGGTATGCTGGCCTGACCCTGGGTCTGGCACTGCCTGGACCACCCTCCCAAGGATCACTGACCCTTCGGAGATGCAAAGTGCCCCCCTAAGCCCTGCCCAGACCTACTCTTTACCCCGATCCTAGACCACCCTTGACCTCCAAGTCAACAACAGTTGGTGTCCACGGACTTTTCCCCCAGTTCACCCATTGCTCACTAGGGCCACCTCAGTGGCTACAATCAGGACGAATTCCATATGAGTCAACAAGCTTTATTGGTCAGGCAAGGGGTTATGGAAAAGGGACTAAGCCAGGAGTTGAAGCTGGGGAATCCAGAGGCTACAGGGTCAGTGGGGGAGCCTGGGGGGCTGGCTAGGAGGAGCAGAGTTCTCAGCGGGTGGTCTGGTGGACCTGCTCGCGGGAGGAGATGACCTTGCCATCCTGGACCTCTTCCACAATGGTGCGCACCTGGCGTGTGGTCACAGCTGCAGGAGACAGACAATCCGAGGTGGGGTGGGGGCCGAGAAACCCTGGCTCAGCCCCCAGTTCCCTGAGTAGAGCTAGCTCTCCCGCCACAGCCATTTGCGGTCCCTGCCTCTTCTCACCTCTCAATATCACATCCAGACACTCGTCCCTCCTGCTCTTGCCACTCCCTGTCCCATCCCCTCCCTGTGGCAGTGCCCCTGTAGGAGTCCAGCTTCCCAGATGGGAGGTTTGATCCTGACCCACTGTGTCCTTCTGCAAGACTGGGTGCTACCCAGTGGGGTCTATCTCTATTTCTCTGCAGTCTCCAGGGCATGGGCTAGGCTCCTGTCTCCTTCATCTCCAGACTGGGATCTCCAAGACAAGAACCAGGTCCGCATCACCCCCGTTAGACTAGATTCCCCGGGGCCAGGATCTTATCTTTCCCATCACACTGGGATCTAGAAGGCAAGGAAGGCAAGGACCATGTCCCTTTCTCCCTTCAGACTACAGATCCCAGGGTCAGGACTGCTCATCTGTAAGGTTCTCAAGAACAAAGACCACGAGAGACCATGTCCCTAATCTCCCCGTCAGAGGAGAGTCTCCAGGGCTAGGACCAGTTCTGCCCCAATCAAACTAGGATCTCTAGGGTAAGGACCATCTCTCTGCCCTGCCCCCATCAGACTAGTGTCTCCCTCATCTGATTCCCTTGAGCATCAATCCTGAGCCCTAACAGGTCCCTTTCTACACACATCCCTACTGAGGATCAGCTGTCATTCCCTGCAGGTCCTGGGACCCTCCCCAGCAATGAGCAGATGGGTTGCCTGCCCCGTGCACCCCCACCCTCAGCTACCGAGATCCTTACGTTCTTTGGGCTTGTAGTGAGTCAGGCTGGAGGAAAAAAAAAGAGAGAGAAAGAGGAGATTAGATTTGGGTCTGAGAGTTCCACCCCCACTCCAGACCCCCAGCCCCTGGCCCCTGGCCCCTGGCTCCCCGCCCCCACTCACTGGGCATCCTCGCCCTCCAGCAGGCGGCGGTAGGTGGCGATCTCCTGCTCCAGCCGCGTCTTCACGTCCAGCAGGATCTTGTACTCCTGGTTCTGCTGCTCCATCTCACAGCGCAGCTGGGCCAGCTGCTCCTCCACGCTGCCGATCAGCCCCTGGATCTGGGCCAGCTGCACGCAGTAGCGGTTCTCTGTCTCAGCCAGGCTACCTTCCAGGGATGCTTTCTGCAGGAGGGCAGGAGGCTCAGGGGTCAGCAAGGGGGGTCAGTGCCCCCTCCAGGGTCCCTGGTGCACCCCAGGCCTGGCAGCTCCCCTACCATGCTGAGCTGGGACTGCAGCTCGATCTCCAAGGCCTGCATGGTGCGCCGGAGCTCGGAGATCTCGCTCTTGCCGCTCTGTACCAGCTCGCTGTTGGTGGCCACCTCGCGGTTCAGCTCCTCTGTCTGCAGACAGGACACAGGAGAGTGCAGCGTGAGCTTGGGATCCCTTCTCCAAGTCAGATGACACCCACGGCCTCCGTATGATCAGCCCAGGGCCCATGCTGTGCCCACACGGGCACCTGGGGCTCTCCCCACCCCCATAACTCCCCTGGACACGGTCACCTTCCTGATCTCTGCTGGGCCTCTCAGCCCCCTCCCAAACCTAACTGTGGGAGCAATATGCCTTCTCACCAGCATCCCACTTTCCAAAGCCCAGAAACCTCCTGGCCTGTTGATGCAGTGGGTGACCCTGATCCCATGGGGTCGATATGGCTCACTGAGGATAGGGCACCCCTAAGATGCCAGGTACTGGGCATCAGTCAGGATTCAGTCCTTGCCCCCCATCCGCTGGGAGAGGCCTCCGGGCCGCAGCAGCCCCCACCTTGCTAAAGAACCAGTCCTCGGCGTCCTTGCGGTTCTTCTCTGCCATCTTCTCGTACTGGTCACGCATCTCAGACAGGATCCGGCTCAGGTCCACGCCAGGGGCGGCGTCCATCTCCACGTTGATCTCACCACCCACCTGGCCTCGCAGGGCGTTCATCTCCTGTGGGGGAGGGGGGTGTGGGTGTGGGCATGTGGACCTGTCCTGCTCTCTTACTCTCCAGACCCCTCCCAAGGAGCCCCCCTTCATTCTGCCTCTACCCCCTGCCCCTCCTGTTGACTCTTGTTCATCTGCTCTGCATGGGCTCTGCCTCTGCCGTCAGACTGGAGGTTCCCTAAGGACAGGTTCTATGCCCCCCCCATTAGACTGAGGGCGCTCCAAAGATAAAATCTAATTCTTAGGCCAGTACACCTAAGACATCCCCTTGAATTCCCAAACTTCCACATAGGGTCCAGGTTCAAGGGTTTGGGCTAGAACAAGGAGACCTCCTCACTGTCCCCTTGTCCTCTTGAGGGAGGCCAGGATGGGGAGAAGGGGCCTCTGTGGACCCCGGGAGGGTCCCCAGATTCAGGGAAACAGGGTGGTACATGGAAGGGACTAGGGGTCAGGGCTCCACAAACAGGGCTGTCCCATAAGGTGACCAGCCCTGGAGCACCTGCTCTGTGCTCTTCCCTCGGTCCCAGCCCTGGCACAGTTCCAGAGCCCTGCCACCCCCTCCGCAGCCTTTTTGACCTGCTGCCCCACCACCGCACCTCCTCGTGGTTCTTCCGCAGGTAGGCCAGCTCCTCCTTGAGGTTCTCGATCTGCATCTCCAGGTCGGCCCTGGCCAGGGTCAGCTCGTCCAACACCCTGCGCAGGCCATTGGTGTCGGCCTCCACACTCACCCGCAGGGCCTGCTCCGTCTCAAACCTGCAAAAGGAAACAGAGACTTAGTCTTGATGCTTGGACCCACAGGCAGGCCCAGGTCCTGGCCAGCATCTGGCCTCTGATGGTGAGGCACCATGGAGGTGAGGGTGTGGAGTGGAAGCAGAATGCTGCCTCAGGGCCCTGGGACCCTGTGGGGCCAAGCCCCACCCCCACCGGGCTTCTAGCTTCTCTCTTCTCTGCCTCCTGCCTCACCTCCCTCTCTCTGCCTAAGCCCAGCGGCCTTCAGAATTTGCTGCATTTGCCACATCCATGACTAAGTGGTGGACTCCCCCACCCCAGCTGCTGGCCCTTGCCATAGCAACTGCGGTCCTGGGGTGAGGAGGGGGGCCCCGGTTCCTCCCAGCCCCCTGGCCAGGGCTCACTTGGTGCGGAAGTCATCAGCTGCCAGGCGGGCGTTGTCAATCTGCAGCAGGATGTTGGCATTGTCCACGGTGGCCGTGAGGATCTGCGGAGACAGGAAAGTGGTAAGGCCGTCGGTAAGGAGTAGCTCAACCCAGACCAGGGTTCTGAGATGGATCTTCCTGCCTGGAGGCCAGTATGTGGCTGTCTTCAGGAAGGCTCTCTTCCTGCCCAGCCCCTCACCTTTACCAGGCAGTAATTGTTGGCAGAGGAGGGGCCGGCAGGGGTCTGAGGCACTGAAGCTTGCCTCCTCTCCCCACCCCCAGACCTGCCTCCTCCCACAAGGACCCCCATGCCAGGCTCCCTTCAACCAGAGCAGGCAGCCAGCTGGGAGTGCCCAGCTGGGAAGAGAAGAATGGGAGAGATCCCCTGGGGCAGAAGTTGTCCCAGAATCCCAGACAGAGCAACAGATGTGAACAACCCCCTCATTTTACAATTGGGGAGATGGTGCCCCTGAGAGGCTCCCCCAAAAGGCCCCTACAAGAGCCCTCACCAATGAGTAGTTCCAAATCAGAAGTCATGACCCCTGTTGGGCCCAAACCCCAGACTCCAGCAGGCAGCTCTGCCCTTGGGAGGTCTGCTGAACCCCATTCTTGAGGGGACAGTGGGAGGGGACAGGGGGAGGGGGACAGATGGGGAAGCCAGAAAAATCCCCAAATAAGACACACAGAGGCCTTCCTGAGGTCCCGCCCCCTGTCTCCACCTCCCCCTCCCAGCAGGTGCCGTCTTGAACTCACTAGATCCCTCACCCCACCATCACCCAAAATCCCCCTCTTGCTTCAAGAAGAGAGATGCCCACGTATCTGGCAGCCCATGGGCCCAGCCTCTACGCGCATCCACTCATCTTATCCTCCAATGACATGAGGTGGTGGCAACAAGCTCTGTGATGAGGAAACTGAGGCCCAGAGGAGCTCCATGAGGCTCACTTGTCCCTGGCCCAGACTGCTGCCTCCCGTAAAGGGGAATGTGGGCCACACAGTGGCTCCAAGGTGGGTTCCCAGAAGCCAACCCAGAGCCAAGCTGTCCTCAGCTCCCTGAGAGCCCGTGGCAGCCCCCTAGGCTGACTCCAGGCCATGGTCAAGGATACCAGACGCGGGGGAGGAGAAGCCATGCCCTCCAAAGGCTCTGTCCCACCAGCAGGCCCTACCTTGTTCTTCAGGTCCTCGATGGTCTGGTAGTAGTGGCTATAGTCACGGGCGGGCCCCGGGGCCTGCTTCTGGTACCAGTCCCGGATCTTCACCTCCAGCTCAGTGTTGGCCTCCTCCAGGGCGCGCACCTTGTCCAGGTAGGAGGCCAGCCGGTCGTTGAGGTTCTGCATGGTGGCCTTCTCCCCACCCGCCAGCAGCCCGTCCACGGCCCCAAAGCTGCCGCCGTAACCACTGCCAGAGCCAAAGCTGTAGCAGCTCGAATAGCTGCTGCCCCCGAGGGCACTGCCCAGGCCCCCCGCAGACCCCAGCCTGCAGGAGCCAG
This sequence comes from Panthera uncia, assembly GCF_023721935.1. Lineage (NCBI taxonomy): Eukaryota > Metazoa > Chordata > Mammalia > Carnivora > Felidae > Panthera > Panthera uncia. The sequence continues at coordinate 11,408,006 of NC_064814.1, forward strand.
GGCCCAGGCTGCCAGACAGCCGGCAGGAGGTGCGGGACGAGCCGCCCCCCAGGCCAGAGGAGCCCTTGATGGAGCTGGAGGAGGTGAACTGGCGGATGGTGGTGGTCATGGTGGCAGCGGCGGGTGGCAGGCAGGCACAGAGTAAGAGGGCGAGAGAGGAGAGAGGTCCGAGGTGCGTGTGGCTGCCGGGACTCGCCCGCCGCCTTTATAGATCGACAAGTGGGCGTAGCGATTACAACAGGCTCGCTCCTCTGTTTCCATTCTCCTGAGCTTTCATCACTGCTGGCTGCCTGCCAGCTCCCAGGTGGCTGCCGGCCCCCTCCCCTCCCACCATTGGGGCTTTGCCTCATTTCCCCGAATCCCCGTGCTGGGTATCTGCGCGAGTGCATGTCTCTGGTCTCAGGCCTGTCACCTGTGATTCAGGCAGGCCCTCCAGCTATGCTTTCCCATGACCTAATACGGAGAAGAGGAGAAGCAGGACGTCACCGTCACCAGGCCCTCCCAGGCAGCTGCCACCCCAGCCCAGCCCACCGGGCCCCCGTGTCTGGCAGGGAAACCGGTCGGGGAACCAGGCAGACCCCGGCCTGAGGCCGGTCTCCTTCACCACATGCCACACCACAGTCCTGGCCCAGGGCTGGGTACTGGGGAGAGGGTGAGGACTGAGACCCTGTCCCACCTTGGACACTGGACTTAAGCCCACTAGGCTCACCACACAACACAGCGACTCTCAGGTTACCACCCCATTTTACAGATAAGGAAACTTCGAGAGGGATAGTGTCCCGCTGGCCCATCTGACCACAGAACCGGGCTGGCAGGGCTCCTGCTTCCTTCATCCCCAGTGTGCCACAGAGCCCAACACTTCCCACAGCCCCCGACACACTGCCCCCGCCCTCTGCAGAGCCCTGGCACCAGCTCCAGGAGCTGTGATTCCATCTGGCCACACTGCCCCTATCCCTGGAAACCCCAGGGACCCAGCCTGCCCCTCTAACCTTTCCCCACCTCCCTCCTGGGCCAGGGTGGGCAAGGAAGAGCTTAAGTAGAGAGCTTAAGTGGCGAGCCGGGGGTGGGGGGGCGGGGGGAGACCCTCCCTGTGAAAGGACGGCCGTGCCCCTGGCCACTCTCCTTATCCCTCCTGTACCCAAAGAGGCCTCAGGGGGAGGTGAGGGGCAGCCACCTCAAGTGCCGGCCAGATGGAAATATAAAGGACACTGCCTAAGGGTCTTCCTGAGAACCCCCAGCGAGTACTTCCCACCCCAAAGCCTCCCCCAGAAGCCCACCCCAGTCCCCTCATGGGGCCCCCACCTGCCCTGCCCACCACCCTCAGCCTTGCCCTGGGTCCCAGTGTCCCGGCAGGCTCGCTGAATGGAATGTGGCCGTGTCCCAGATTGCTGATGGCTTCCACTTCCCAGGCAGGCCCAGACATCCCCTCCTAGCAGCTGAGAGAGATTCCCCAACAGCCCGGCAGCTGCCAAGCCACCAGAGCAAACAGGACGCCCCCCACGCTCACACACACAGCAGCCACCCCACCCCACAGACTCCCCGAGCTGGGCCAAGCTGGTCTCCTGGGCTGGCCGTGCCACTGCCACCCCCTCTCGCCCATCAACACCTTGGACCATGCCTTTAGAAAGCCCCCTGCCCAGCCCTTCTCCCTCTGATCTTGAACCCAGACCTGCCCCAGGCTGAGGCAGGGAGTTCTCTAGAAGGGGTGTGGTTCCCCAGAAAGTCTATGGGGCCCTCCTGCGGACCAGCCCATGGGGACCCACGGGCTGATTCTTAGAAACTTTCCCAGCTCGATGGGCTCTCCCATCCCTTTGCCCTCAATCTCCTGCCTTCTTCCCTCTGGCCTCCCGGGAGCCCCCCAGGCCTGGATGAGGCGGACAGAACAGGTTTGCAGGTGACAAGTGTCACCCAAGCCCTCAAATTGTCCTCCTCCCCAGTCCCTCAGCACACACCGCCCCAAGCCAATGACTGGACCAGATCACACGAGGCATTGAACTTCAGGCAAAGCTTTAATAGCAGACACTGGGGCAATTCTAGGAGGACCCTCGGTGAGGGGCTGCAGGAAACAGATACAGAAAGGCAACAGCTCTTGGCTGGTGGCCCAGATGGGCACTCAGGGTGCGGCACTAGCATGCTGGGAGCCCAAGGCGATGGCTCCCCCGTGACCCTCGAGGCTGGGCTGTCACAGGTGGAAAGGGGCCTCAGTGTGTGGAGCGGTGGACCTGCTCGCGGGAGGAGACCACCTTGCCATCCTGGACTTCCTCCATAATGGTGCGCACCTGGCGGGTGGTCACTGTGGCTGCAGGCGGTGGAGGAGGGGGCACAGGAAATCTCAGGCCCGAGCCCCTCCCCCAGTCTCCCGCACAGACGGGTCCCCGGCCTCTCCCCACTCCCTTCGGGCCAGACAGGGCAGGCTCTTACCTTCCCGGGTGGGCTGTGAGATCAGGGAAGAGGAGTACTGGGTGGCCAGGCTGCAGGGAGGGAGAGGGAGACCTGTCAGTGCAGGGGTGCAGGCCAGGAGCCCGGCCCCATGGAGAAGGAGCGGCTGGGGAGGACTAGGGCGAGGGGAGAGAGGTCCCAGCAAACCAGAGAGAAATCACAGCTGAGAATACCACAAGGGTCAAAGGGCATCGGCCCCGTGGGCAGGACTAAGGAAAGGGGACACCCCCACAGGAGGCCCAGAGGCACTTTGTGGCTAACCAGGGATTTACAAGGAGAAGCTGAGCAAGTGGTTTTTCCATATCCCAAAGGGCCCAACAAACAGACTCTCTTAAAGCGGGAGAGAGAGTGGTTAGACTATAGGTGCGCTTTGCCATCGTCAGGGAGCAAAAAGCTGGAATGTATGACTTAGCATGGAGATTCCAGGACATTCTCAGCCCCTTTACACTGGGGCCCGGATGTACCCTCCCAGCTCCAACCCAGATCACCACCCACCCGGCTCCTTATTCCATCCCGGGTAATGGCATCACCAGCCAGTCATCAGAACCAGAAACCCAGGGTCATCGTCCTCCGCTCCTTCGTGGGCTCACTCAACACGTGTTGCGTCCCTCCAGGGAGCCACGCTCGCCCCCACGTCCAGGCATCTAGCGCTGCTGTTTTTAACTACAACACATCCTCTCCACACACCACCTGCCTCTCCCTGCCCTCCACCCCCGCCTTACAGCAGGGCTTCTCTGGCCCGACTCCCTGCTCCTGCCTCCTGACAGGTCTCCCTGCCCCCACCAGGGCCCTTCTGATGCATTTCTCCCTATGCAGCCAGAGCGAACATTCTAAGACATCTCGATGATAGTACCACTCCTCTGTGCAAAATCCCTCCGTGGCTCCCCGTTTCCCACACCGTCTAGTCCAGACCCTTTCGTTCGGCCTTCAGTGCTCCTCACGGCGGGACCCCTGCCAGTGTCACCTCCTGCAGACCTCTGCACCTCCCCAGCACAAACGTCCCTGCCTGGATGCAGCGGCCCCCGACCGACCCAAGGGTGTGCCCCGGTGCCCCCACTCACTGGGCGTCCTCGCCCTCCAGCAGGCGGCGGTAGGTGGCGATCTCTTGCTCCAGCCGTGTCTTCACGTCCAGCAGTACCTGGTACTCGTTGTTCTGGCGCTCCATGTCACAGCGGAGCTCACACAGCTGCTGCTCGATGTTGCTGATGAGCCCCTGCAACTGGGCCAGCTGGGCCCCGTAGCGGGCCTCGGTCTCCGCCAGGCTGCCCTCCAGCGATGCTTTCTGTGGGCCAAAGCAAGGGTGGCTGGGTGAGACCCAGCTGGGACCCTTCTCCAGGGCAGAGCACCCAGCAGGGGGACGCATCCGCGTGGGTTTGCAGGTGCCGCCAGCACCATGGGGCAGTAACAGAGGCAGAGAGGGACCCATGTGAAGTGACAGGCTGGGTGGGGAATTCGGGTCCTCCGAATGGAAGTCTAGGAGGCTGGACCCACCCTGGGGTGACAGGTACAGGCCAGGGAGGGGGTCAGAGCCCTACCATGCTGAGCTGGGACTGCAGCTCAATCTCCAGATTCTGCACGGAGCGGCGGAGCTCTGTGATCTCCGTCCTGCTGCTCTGCAGGGCCTCGGTGTTGGTGGCCACCTCACGGTTCAGCTCCTCCGTCTGGAAGGCGGGTCGGGGGGGTGGGGCACAGGGGCTTGAGAAGGCTTGCAGAGGTGGGGCAGAGGACAGGGTCCACCTCCGAGCCCTGACCTCCCAGACCTGCTCCCCCAGCCCCTCCCTGGCTCTGGGGGCTGCAAACACCCGCACACAGACACCCTCTGTGCCCACCCTGGGACTCAGTGGACGCACCGTGCTTTGCGTTCAATAGTCCTACCGAGCACTGCGCAAAAACAGCTTTTACTCTCTTTGTGCCTGTTACTGTCCTGGGTACTGTAGCTGCTAGGTGTGTGTTTACTAAGGGCATGAGGTATTCATCCAAACACACACATACCTACAAATATGCTGGGGGAAGCCCCAGACAGGGATGACGGGCCCTGGATCCGTTCCCCAGGCCGCAGCGTGGCTTGTGTGAGCCTGAGGCCCCTCTGAGCCCCACAATCTGCATCTGGACATGAGCAGTGGGTCCAACTGGTTTCCAAAGGTCCTTCCAGCTGGGACAGCTGTGATCTACAAGTTTTCCAGCCTGTTCTCAGGACCCAGCACACATATGGAGCAAGTTCACACTTGCTCATGCACGGCCACCCACCTTGCTGAAGAACCAGTCCTCAGCGTCCTTGCGGTTCTTCTCCGCCATCTTCTCGTACTGGTCGCGCATCTCATTCAGGATGCGGCTCAGGTCCACGCCGGGGGCGGCGTCCATCTCCACGCTGACGTCCCCGCCCACCTGGCCTCTCAGAGCATTCATTTCCTGGGCAAGAGGAGAACAGGAGCTCACCAGAGCCATCCCAGGGAGAGACCCTGGGGCCGGGCCTCTCTCCCTCAGGGAGATGGGTACCGATGACCGACAGACACAGACAGACAGCCCAATGGCTCCTCCCCTTGAAGATGGAGGTGGATGTGATCATGTCTTGAACATGCAGGGCTGTGAATATGGACCATCTCCCCCAACTCTCACTCAGAGATGGACTTTGCCCAGTTCCAATGTGTGCGGGGCGAGGAGAGACAGTAACTCCCCAGCCCGTCAGGGGATGAGCTGGGACAGCCTCACTCACCTCCCTGACCACCCGCCTCGTCCCCTGCCCCCAACCGCACAGGGGAAGCAGTCCCGTGCTGGCATCTGCAGAACCAGAACTTGCTAGGAGATGTTAATCTGCTGGGGCGGGGACGCAATCTGTATGACCAGCCTCAAAGCCAAGTGGAGACACTTTCTGGGCTCCTGCTTCTCCAAGATTAGACTCCCCTAGCATGGGCCAGCCCAGAGGTTGGCCCAGAAGGAAGCCGCAGGCTCATTAGTCCCCCTACAGGGTCTGGGATCCTGACCCTTGGGTTGAGCCTTAGGGTCTGTAGGACTCCAAGACTCTCTGAAAAAGGGAGGTGGGAGAGATGGCAAAGTGGTGGCGTCAGACGTGGGTGTGGCTATGGGTCAGACAGACCTGTGCAGCTCTGGATAAATCCCTTCACCTCCTGAGCCTCAGTCTCTTCACTGGTGAGGGAAGGAAAGAGCACCCTTCTCCCAGGGCCACTTTCAGTATCAGCTGAGATAATTGCCATGAATCACTTGTAATGTGCTGAGCAGATTTTGGTTGTTGTTATGACTATCACTATTACAATTAATTAGAGTAATTAGCATGCGTGTTCTTAGACTGATTTGCTCATCAGATAGTTAACTGCCACCACTCAATAGGTAGTGCCTTGAGGGACAAGGGAAGTATCTTCGGGGGGGAGAGGGTCCTCCAGGCCTCGTGCAGGGCCCCCTGAGGGTCTCCCAGGTTCAGGGCCAGAACTAGACTGAGAGCATGGCCTTGGCCCAGGAAGATTTGGGAGCCCCAGCCTTGCTTATTCCCAGGTGAGTTTCTCTTACACTTCCAGGACAGCCTCACCTCCTCGTGGTTCTTCTTCAGGAAGGCCAGCTCCTCCTTGAGGTTCTCGATCTGCATCTCCAGGTCGGCCCTGGCCAGGGTCAGCTCGTCCAGCACCCTGCGCAGGCCATTGGTGTCGGCCTCCACGGTCATCCGCAGGTTCAGCTCAGTCTCGTACCTGGAAAGGGTGGAGGCATGAGCCAAGGAGCGCCCCAGGACACCCCCTTGTACGCACAGAGAGCTCTGGTGTGCAGAGCCGGGCCCAACACCCGCCCCCGGGGACAACCCTGGAGGCGCAGGCTCACTTGTTGCGGAAGTCATCAGCTGCCAGACGGGCGTTGTCGATCTGCAGCACCAAGCTGGCATTGTCGATGGTGGCCGCCAGGATCTGGGAGGCACAGTGGGCTGGGTGAGCAAGCACCCTGGGAAGGCCCCGCAACACCCTTCTTGCAGCCCCTTTGGAGAGTGGACCAGATAGAGGAGATGAGGGCCCCGCAATCTCCCCCTCAGGGCACCCTGCGAGAGGGCCCACAGAGTGGTGGGGGCGCAGTGCCCAGGCACAGGTAACCATGAGGTCAGGAGAGACCCATAATATTCCCGTGCACCTCACTCTCTCTTCCCCAACTGAGATCACCTCTAGGCTCGGTTGCCCCCTCCTCCAGGAAGCCCTCCTCCACACACCCCATGTGTGTCCCTCCTTCCGGTCACACCTCCTCCCTGCCCATCTCCTTCACAACACTTCTCCCAACTGTGATTTTCTCCACAACTTTTTTGGTCATTTCCTCCACTGGACTCAGCTCCAGGGGGACAAGGCCATATCTGTATCACTCTTCGGAATCCCTAGCCCTGGGCAAAGTACCTGGCCCAGAGTCAGCCCCCAAGAAACATTGGTTTAATTAGGCAATTAATTAATTAATTAAGTAACAAGATTATGACCAGCCCCACCTCAAACCTAAAGCAAAGTTCTCTCTTCCCACAGGGTCACCTGAGTGGTTGAAATGAGAGCAGGGAAGGGGCTTTGGAGGGGGCAGAAGGTCAGTTATTATTACTGTTGCTGTCACTGTTATCGTCAGAAAAGCTGAGAGGCTGTACTCCAGAGCCACGTGGGCAGAAGGAGAGGGAGGCCCCTAAATGCTGCCCAGAGGGAGGAGAGAGGAAGTCTTAGTGGAGGTGGCAGATGAGCTGGGAAGAATCTGGAAGCTTTTAAGGCTGAGGGTTGATGTGCAGAAGGTGTAGGAGGAAGCAGCCTCAGCAGCCAAAAAGTAGCTCCAATAGCCTCCTTCTGGGCCTCAGAGTCCCCTTCGGGGCCCTGTGAAGTGACCCTGGGTCTCTGTTTCCAGAGTGAGCCCAAGGGCCAATTTGTTACCCATCCTTGGCCTCAGTGGCCTACAGACCCGTCTCCTACCCACCTCCCTGCTCAGGAGGCTGATTGGGCTTAGCAAGGGGCCCTTGTGAAAACCCCCGAGGGGCGCAGTGACTCAGAGGGGCGGAGGCCTGATGCTCGGGCACAGGGGGGTTGTGGTGAGGAGCTGGCTGACCCCGAAGCTTGGAATGCTGACTCACCAGGGCTCCCCTGGGTTCCCTGCTGCTCAGACCAAGGCCCATATCTGATCTGGCACTCCCAGTCATTCTGCTTCCAGGGGGCAATTGCAGGAATTCCCTTCCTGGCCGAGGTCCCGGGAAGGAGCAGACAAAGCCCCTCACAGGGCAGCACCAGACCTGACTCCCTACCAGGAAAGAGCAGGCCCCAGCCTGGCCTCCCCTAAACATCCCGGCATTTCTTTCAGCTCTCACCTGCCTCGGGGTGGCACAGGCTGCAGCACCAAAGGACCCTCCGGGGCGGGTCTCGTGCAGAAGACCCAGGCACCCCGTTCACAGAATGCCAAGGCCATGCTCTTAGAGGTCATGAGCATGTGGGTATGTGTTGTGTTCTCCTTCAGACTCACTTAATCCCTTCCCTTGGGAGCTTCCAGTCTGAGCAGGAAGACATAGATCCTTCTCTCAGGGACCCCCAGAGTGACTTTCCATGGTCATGCCAGTGAGAGAGTGAATGAAGGAAGGAACCAATGAATGATGGAGACCCAGGGCAGAGAAGAAATGTTGGAAAAGGTCCAAAGTTGGGAGGGAGGGAGTCAGAAGCAGGTAGTAAGGACACAAGGCAGAGGGCAGGGAGCTGGCTGGCCCACACACCTTGTTCCTCAGGTCCTCGATGGTCTTGAAGTAGGGGCTGTAGTCGCGGGCGGGCCCCGGCCCCTGCTTCTGGTACCAGTCCCGGATCTTCACCTCCAGGTCTGCGTTGGCCTCCTCCAGGGCGCGCACCTTGTCCAGGTAGGAGGCCAGCCGGTCGTTGAGGTTCTGCATGGTCTCCTTCTCGCTGCCCCCCAGCAGGGCGTCCGCGGCACCAAAGCCAGAGCCGAAGCCCGCGCCGAAGCCAGAGCCGAAGCCCGCGCCGAAGCCAGAGCCGGAGCCGAAGCCCCCGCCCAGGCTGCAGGTGTAGCCCCCGCCGTAGCCGCCCCCCAAGCCCGCCGAGAAGCGGGATGAGGTGACCGACATGTTGCCACAGCTGCCGGCTCCCAGGAGGCTGGGGGCCCGGCAGGCGCCCCCCACACGAACCGAGGACACCCGAGAGAACCCCCCACCCGGCACACACAGGCCCTTGACGGAGCCGGAGGTTGAGAACTGGCGGATGCTGGTGGTGGTGGCAGCCATCGTGTCCACAAGTCAGGAGCAGGGTCTGGTCTGGACAGAGACCCCAGGCAGCTCTTTATAGCCAGGCTAAAACGGGGCTGGGCCCCCGGCCCTTGAAGTCAGAGCCAAAACCCCAGCCGTGTAATTTATTTCCGTACCGGCCGCCCAGGGCCTGGGGCTCAGGCTGGACATGCCGAGTGCATCCCCCGGGCCCCATCCCCTACCAGCGCCTGGCCTGGACAGGTGGCCTCTTAGCAGCCCATTGTCTGTTGGGAAACAAAGGTGGCGTTGGAGCCGCAGCCCCGGGGCAGGGTGAACCTCCATTCTCGGCCACAATTAGGCGGCTGAGCTCATCCTTGGGGGCAGTCCGGAGAACCCAGCCCTGGGAACCAGACAGGGCCTAGAACAAGGCTCCACAAGCCTGGAGCATGGAGGCTGGTCTGGCCCCCCAACCAGCATTCCCGAGCCCCAGGGAGAGGGTGGAAAGATTTGGGATGACACCCTCTCCCAGGTACAATGTGGCCCTGAGAGAGCACACGCACCGCCCCCCCCCCCCCCGGCCCCCAGACCAAAGGAGAGAATCAGCCTCTACTTGAGGGATTCCCCCAGCTGATCAATCCACGTCTGCGGGAGGGGACACAGCCCCTGGCCTGGGGGATCGGGATCTGAGGGGAATAGACACTGCCATTGGCCTGAGGAAGCTTTGGATCCAAGCCTCACAGGAAGTCAATTCACAAGCCTGTTCCCTCCTTTGTAAAATGGGGGTCATTCCTGCCTCCCATGGTCTTTGAGGGAATCTGGAGAGGTGGTGGCATCAGTGAAGCTGGGGGTGGACTCAGGAGTTTGAGACCAGAGGGAGAAAAACGAAGCAGAGAGTTAGGGTGACCGCTCCCGCTCATCCCCCCAGGAGCAAAGGAAGGCCACTCTGGAAGGGCTCCCTGGAGGAGGCGAAGCCAGATCTGTCTGTGCAGCTGGGCGTGTCCGCTAGCACTGCACCCAGGGGAGGGCCACCCCTGCGAGGGAGCAGAGCTGTCCCACTTCCTGGCAGCTGGCACCCGCCCGCCGCCCAACAAGAGATTACAGCCTAATCTCCTCGGCGCTAATGATTTAGGCACTGCCAGGACACTGGCGTCTACACCGGGCCTGTCTGAATGGGGAGCTTCCGGGGGTGGCCAGGGCCTGAGGGATGGGCAGGTGAGGGCGAACCTGGCTCCCATGCGGGTGGCCCGGGCTCTCAGCCCACACACGGGGACACAGAGGGAGTCAGGTTTTCCATGCAGGCCTCAGCAACGGGGCTGAGGCAGGCTGCTAGAAGGACTTCCTGCTTAGAAAGTGGGTGGCCTCCCAGGCGACGATGTCTCCTTGCTTGGGAAGTGGGGACAGCACAAGCTATCTGGGAGAGAAGGGATGAACCCCAGCCTAACCCTGCTCCAGCCCTGCCTGCGAAGTCGAGGGGTGCCCAGGGCTGCTGGAGGAGGATGGAGAGGGGGCTCAAAATCAAGGCAGGGGAGCAAGGTCAGACCTCCAGGGTTCTCTCACAAGGTTAGACACCAGGGAGGACTTCCTGGCAATCCAGGATGGTCTCTAGGAAGGACCTGGGGTCACCTGAGTGTGCCAGAGACAGGCTCTATCCCAGCCGATCACCCTGTCACAGAACGACATGCAGTGAGACCCTCCCCATCCCTGCTGGAGCCATCCTCCCAGGAACACCCCCTCCCCCAGGAGCTAAGTCCCTTCCTCCCTCCAAGCAGCCTCGCTGGGTTGTCTGCCTTCCACACTGAATCTGGAGTGCGGCCAGGGGCCCTTCAGTGCCTCTCCCTAAAGCCCACAGCCCAGCCTTCACCCTACCTTCAAATCTCCCAGACCCTAGTCTTGAGGTCCAGCTTCAGGGGGCAGAGAGTTTATTAACCTTCCTTCCTCCCTCCAAAATCACCAAGGCCTCATCTACCATCACCACCATTTGACCCCCTCAAGCTCCCTCAGCCCTAACATCAGACCGCATGCCAAGGTCTGAGCTTGCTTCCCCACACTGGTGATTCCCAGGCCTTCTGTCTCTGCTCTTTGGAGACTCTACTGTCTGTGGATCCCCCTAAGGCACCCCAACCCAGAAAGGATTCACATGCTGAGGGATGGGCCCAGCCAGCCCCTATCCCTGAGTGAAAGGGCAGAGTTAGACCCCAGGAAGCTTCCCTGGCCCTCTGGAATGCATGACTATCCCTGGCCTACGAAGACCTAGACATTCCACCCACACAGCTCAGGGACAGCCCTCGCCACATCTTCCCAGCAGTGCTATGAGGAAACTGAGGCACATGGCACTTGAGTGGCCAACACGCAGGTGGGGCGGGGCAGGGGGGGCCGGCATTAGCAGCAGAGCCAGGCCCAGGGCCAGGGCCGCAGCAGCTCCCACTCTCCCTGCCAGTTGGGGAAGGAAGGTCTGACAGGAGCCAGCCGGAAGGCTGCACAGAGGTCCTCTCGGCCGTGACTCCTCCTGCCCGGGCCTGTCCTCCACCCCCGGCAGGGAGAGGCCCCTGGCAGCCGAACGGGCAGCACCAGACCCGCAGCCCCCGCAGTCGTCAGCAGCTTGGCCCACATGGAAGATAAGAAGAAAAGGAGGAAGGGATCCAGCCCCAGAGGCTTCTGGGAGTCAAGCACAGTGGGAGAGGGGACCCGTGGACCCAGGGAATGACTGGGACAACTCCCCTCGTCCCCCACTGCCTTCATGCCAGCCCTAGGCTTGACTAACCCCACAGGCCCAGGGCCTCCTCTCCAGGGGTTGCTGAAAAGCCAGCAGGCTCAAGGGAGTAGAGACAGGCCTCGCCTAGGATCTGAGTGGGACCAGTGTGTGGGGAGAGGGTCCATGAAACCACACCCACCCCTCTGATGTTGCTGGAAGGCTCAGAATGGAGAGTAACCTGGGGGCCCGGTATACAGTTGATGTTCAATAAACACATATTAATAGGGATCGCGGGCTGACTCAGTCAGACAAGCATGTGACTCTGATCTTTGGGTCATGAGTTCAAGCCCCATGTTGGGTGTAGAGATTCCTTAAATATATAAATAAACTTAAAAAATAATGGGTGCGTATTAATACTGATAAAAGTCATGCCACATCTGCCTGGCTTCTTGGCACCTCTAGGCTCCCAGCATTAACTGTCACCCCGAGGACAGTGCCCACATTTCACCCCCACCCAGAACCCAGAGCCCAGCTTGTACACAGCAGATGCTTTCTTTTTTTTTTTTTTTTAATTTTTTTTAATGTTTATTTTTGAAAGAGATAGAGACACACAGTGTGAGTGGAGGAGGGGCAGAGAGAGAGGGAGACACAGAATCCGAAGCAGGCTCCAGGCTCCCAGCTGTCAGCACAGAGCCCGATGCGGGGCTCGAACCCACAAACCGTGAGATCGTGACCTGAGCTGAAGTCGGATGCTTAACCGACTGAGCCACCCAGGTGCCCCACACAGCAGATGCTTTCAGGTGCTTATTGAATCACTAGGGACATGGAGTCTGGGCCATGACTGGGGCGGAGACAGGGACCCAAATAGGAAACACACGATCACCTACCCTCTCCACCAAGGAAAAAGGTCCATATCAGGTGAGGTCGGGGAAGTGAGAGGTCCAGGAGTCCAGGATGGGGGGGTGATGCACCCAGCTGGGACCTTGGCTTGGCTGATGAGGAGAAGACCCCATATCCTTCAGGAATCCCAAAGACCTTCCTTCCACCTGTGACACCTGCCACTGGGGTACCTGTCTGCCCCTTTCCATATTCTACAGACACTGAGGCTTTATCACCTCTCCTCTGGGGGACCTTTGTCTGCAACGGGATAGGCAGAGCCACCAAGCAGCTCACAGGTCCCCCGCCTGGCCAGCCTGTCCTCAGAAGTGCACCTACACCTAGCCACACCTGCCCTCAGCTGGAACCCTCCTCTTCCTCTATTGTTTCCTCAGCCTCTGTCCTGAGGCCCAAGGCCCCAGGACCACCCCCACCCAGATCCACCCACTGAGGACTTTTGTCCAGCTCCAAAGAGAGCCCCACCCTCCACTCCCGGGACTGTGGGAGATGCAGAACATTCTTGGGGCTCCCAAGAGTCTCCTCCCAGTTAGGAGAGTCAGGGGTGGGTGTCCCTCAATGCCCCCTTACACACCAGGAGTCTCTGGGTGCTTTCTTGTCTCCCCAGGGACAAGCAGACTCAGCCACCTCCCTCTGACTGGTTTCCAGGAACCATCAGCCTGGAATGGACCCAACACATGAGATACAGCACCCAGAACACCTCACCCTTTCAGGCAGAGCCACCTCGTCTGCCGAGGGCTCCTCCCCTAAAAGGACCCAGAGGTCCGAGTGCCCCCAGTGAGACCCAGGCAGGAAGACAGGGCAGGGGAGGGAAGGGTGGAAATGGATGGAGAGGAAGTCTGGGAGGGAAACCCAGGCCTGAGGGAGGCATGCATGGGAACTCTTGCTGCCTTCTGCCTTCCCTCCCCCTTTCCTCCTCTTCCTCCTTCTTTCCACTCCCCCTTCCCTGGCCTGAGGGCAGCATCCCAGGTGGGCTCCTCTTTCAGGCCTGGGGCTCACACCTCCTCCCCACCTGGCCTGGCAAACTGGCTTGGGGACCCTAGAGCCTGGGGGACAGAAGCCAGAGACCCTGAAGGGACTCTAGGCTCCTTCCAGCCTTCCAGGCCCCACAAGTCCAGGGCCCTCAGGCCCCGCCGCACCTGCCCTCCGCTCTTCACCTGAGAGGCCAGATGCTCCCTGTTCATCGGCACCCGTTTGTACCTGCTTTTCAATGCTCTAGAGTGATCTCCTCCAGGGGCAAGTGTGGCCCAGTCTCCTGGGGAGAGGCTTTATCTCTCCCCTCAGATTTTTAATTAAATTTTTAATTAAAAAATTACAGCAGCAGCTGTGTCTCGCAGGAGGCCCAGGGGAGGGAGGATGAGGGAAGGAGGACCCAAGGAGAGAAGAGCAGGAGAGGAAGGATTATGGAAAGGCAGAGAGAAAGCAGGCAGGAGGAGGCCGAGGGGGCCTTCAATCCCCCTGTTCCCAACTGAGGAGGTCCACAATGGAAAGAGAGGTCGTCTGTCCTTCCCAAGGGCAAAACAGGAGGACAGAGCGGGAGCACACCTGTGCAGAGGCCTGGGCTCCGTGGAATACTCTGACCCCCCGACCTCCCACCAACTCCTCCCATCAAGGCCTGCCTGGCCCCTGAAGCTGCCCCAGCCTGCTGGCCAGAAGCCAGCTCCCTCCGCTAAACTTCACAGCCCCCTTATCCTGCTGCCCAGCCTCAGGCTCTGGAGGCCCTGGGGCTTGTTATTTAACATCAGAGAGGAACCCTGTCATCAAGGAGGAATCACAGCTTCTATTTGGTCCAGGGTCAGGCACACATTATCTGTGATCAGAAGCCCAAGTCCAGGGGTGGCTCAGTCGGTTAGGTGTCCGACTCTTGGTTTCAGCTCAGGTCATGATCTTGCAGTTCGTGAGTTCAAGCCCCGCATCGGGCTCTGTGCTGACAGTGTGGAGCCTGCTTGGGATTCTCTGTCTCCCTCTCTCTCTGTCCCTCCCCTCCTCAAAAATAAATAAATAAACATTTTAAAAAAAGAAGAAGAAGCCCAAGTCCAAGGTCCTGAGGTCAATGGAAACTCTGTGTAGCCTTGGGCATCTCACATCCCTTCTCTCAGCCTCAGCTCCCTCCCTCATCTGTAAAATGGGGCCACTGGACTTCCATGACAAATTCATGAGGCTGAAACAAGACAGTTTGTCAAGGCAGCCGGTGCTACGCCTTCTTCATACTGGGGATCCAGGAAAGGTTCAATGACTCCAAAGTTGGTTGGGTGAAGCATCCCAGCAGGGAGATATAATCCTTCCCTCCCCAGGCTAGGCAGAGTAACAAACCCCAAAGATGTCCACATCCTAATCCCCAGAACCTGGGAATGTGCACCGAACGTGGCAAAGGGGACTTTGCACGTGTGGTTGAGAAACCTGCAATGGGGAGATTAGTCTGGATTATCTGGTTGAGCCCACGATCATCACAAGAGTCATTTATAAGAGGGAGGCAGGAGGGTCAGAGTCAGAGATGTGACAATAGAAGCAGCGGTCCAAGTGATGAGGCCACGAGCCAGGGAACGTGGGCAGCCACTAAAAGCTGAAAAAGGCAAGAAACAGGGACGCCTGGGTGGCTCAGTCGGTTAAGTGTCCGACTTTGGCTCAGATCATGATCTCACGGTTCATGGGTTCAAGCCCTGAGTCAGGCTCTGTGCTCACAGCTCAGAGCCGGGAGCCTGCTTCGGATTCCATGTCTCTCTGACCCTCCCCCACTCACAATCTGTCTGTCTGTCTGTCTGTCTGTCTCTCTCTCTCAAAAATAAGTAAACATTAAAAAAATTTTTTTAATTAAAAAAAAGGGGGGGCAAAGAATAGATTCTCCCCTAGAACCTCCAGAAGAAGCACAGCCCTACTGACACCTCACAGAACCCATTTAAGACCTCTGACTTCCAGAACTGTGAGATGACAAATACGTGTTGCTTTAAGCCCCCAAGTTTGTGGTAATTTGTTACAGCAGCACTTGGAAACTAATACACTCCCCTGGCCCATTCTAACACCACTGAGTGCTAGCCACTCTCACTTGTGTGAGAATTATTTGGAGGTGGACCTTTCTAGAATCATCATCCTTTACAGCCAAAAGATGGCTTTCTGTTCATCTCTGGACCCAACGCAAGGTCTAACTCAGCACTTTGCATACACAGCGGGTGCCCAGCTGATGCCTGCTGAATGGATGCAGGCCATAAGAACCCAAAGTTGGATTTCATTCAGCACTATTCATTGCATTCGTTGTGTGGCAGTCAGCAGGCTGGGTGCTGAGAATTCAGCACTGAGTCAGCCAAGCCCTGCCCTTAATGAGCGCAGGCCGATGAGCGAGAGACGCACAAACAGTCCATCGCGGCACAGTGTTTTCGGTGTGGTGATAAAGGTATGTATGTACGAGCACCTTGGGAGGAGGAGAAGGAAGAGACTCATTCAGACCGGGCCGCTGAAGACAGTTTCACAGGGAGGGACAAAAAGCTGGGTCTCGAAGCCAGGGCAGGGCTTTGCCAGGCAGAGAGGACAAGGGGAGAGATCATCCAGGCACAGGCGGGAACGCACCGGGTGTGCTGGGGAACACCCAGAGGCCACAGCTGCCTCAGTATTTCCAGGAAGGTGCAATAGCAATGTTCAGGAAGATGGATCTCACAAGGAAATGCCTTCATTCAGCCACTGTTGGTAGAGTACTGCTGCGTGCGGGACATCGTCCCAGGCTCCAGCGATACGGTCGTGAGCACAACAGACAACACCCTTGCTCTTAGGGAGCAGACCTTCTAGCGAGAGAGACGGGCAATCATCAAACCAGAGAATGATATGTTCTCCAGGGAAACACAAAAGCGATATGAGAGTTTCAGGCGGCCAAGGAGGGCTTCTTCTAAGTGACATTCAAGGAGGAAACTGAATGAAGGAAGGAGCCAGCCGTGTACAGGAAGGGCATTCCCGGCCGAGGTGACAGCTAGTGCAGAAGCCCTGAGGCAGGACCAAGGTACACATCTTGGGGGACTAGAAAGAAGGGCCAGTGCGGCTGGCGGCTGGCGTGGGGGTGAGCAAGGGAGAGGGTGGAGCCACCTCAGGCCAAAAAGGGGCAGGGCCGACCCTGCAGAGCAGCGGTTCTCATCCAGGATCCACCAGAGCTGGGCCCAGCCGGGCCTCCTGAGAGATGGGTGGGCTGAGCATCCGGTAGGCCAGGGCAAGGCACGTCCTTGTCAGTTTTTGTTTGTGTGTGTGTTTTACTGCAAACTTCCCAGAGTCCTTAGCAAGCCGATGCGCATTGTGACTGTGCAGGGAGGGGATAAAGTGCTAAGCATTTCTCAAACTTACTCACCCAGGGTTAGTGGGTGGCACTAGGGTTCCATGGAACCCGCTTTGGGAATCTCTGGGCCAATGCATAGGGCAGGGAAGTGGGGAGAAATGGCTAAACGGAGGCTGGAAAGGGAGACCGCCATGAAAAGACGTGCTAAAAAGTTTGGACTTGGGGCGCCTGGTGGTGGCTCAGTCGGTTAAGCGGCCGACTTCGGCTCAGGTCACGATCTCACGGTTCGTGGGTTCGAGCCCCGCCTCGGGCTCTGTGCTGACAGCTGGGAGCCTGGAGCCTGCTTCGGATTCTGTGTCTCCCTCTCTCTCTGCTCCTCCCCCGCTCGTGCTCTGTCTCTCTCTCAAAAATAAAATAAACATTAAAAAAATTTTTTAAAAAGTTTGGACTTCATCTGCAGCACTAGAGAGTCTTTCAAGCTTTGCTGCGCTGTTTTATTTTTAATGTGTCTATTTATGGAGATTCTAATTCTATAAAAGGGATAGTATCGATCTCGTGGATGCCTCAGTTTCCCAGTTAATCATATCTCTCGGAGAGCCACCTCGTTCTGTTTAATGCATCATGACCATGAGCTGTAATTGACTTACTCCTGACCCTACCAAACACTTCTCTGGTCTCCCGGGTTCTTGCTTTTACCCACGACAGTGAAATAAGCCTCCCCGAACATACACGACAGTGAACTTCTGCATACACCTCCATAGGGCCAATCTTAGCGGTGGGATTACTGGGGTAAAGGGTGAATCCAGGGACGCCTGGGTGACTCAGTCTGTTGGGTGTCTGGCTCTTGATTTCGACTCAAGTCATGATCTCACAGTTGGTGAGTTCGAGCCCCACATCGGGCTCTGTGCTGACAGTGGGGAGCCTGCTTGGGATTCTCTCTCTCTCTCTCTCTGACCCTCCCCTGCTCTCTCTCTCTCTCTCTCCCTCTCTCTCTCAAAATGAATAAATAAACTTTAAAAAATAAGTTGTTTTTTTTTTAAAAAAGGTAAATCCAGAGCACCTGGGTGGCTCAGTCATTTAAGCATCTGACTTTGACTCAGGTCATGATCTCGTGGTTCGTGGGTTCCAGCCCCGCATCAGGTTCTGTGCTGACAGCTCAGAGCCTGGAGCCTGCTTCGGATCCTGTGTCTCCCTCTCTGCCCCTCCCCCATTCGTGCTCCGCCTGTCTCTCTCAAAAATGAGTAAACATTTTTTTTTTAATTTTTTTAAGGGTAAATGCATTGTTCACTTTGACAGCTACTGCCAGATTTTCTTCCAGTGTGAACTGAAATGACAGAGAGAGTCTGCTTGAAGATACTCTAGTCCCCTCCACAACAGATGATAGTGGGAGAGAGAGAAGGGACAAGAGCAACAACACGAGGACAATTAGCACACCGGGCAATGGACGTCCGGCAGTTTGTTTCACTATTCTCTCCCTGCTTTTGTGTATGTTTCAAATTGTTCACAGTAAAGAGCGAAGTCTCCTCGGGAAGCTCTACATACTCTCACCTGCTCCACCGGCACTGGGTCTCATCACGGCTGGAAGCTTTGTCTGGTGCTGCTGTGTTCCGAGTTTTGTCTTTTTGACAGCTGGAGGCCCCCTGCTTCATGCTCCCTTTCTTTAATCACCACTGAGACTGGACATCCCCCCCCAAGTTTCTTGGTCCCTCCTTATTTTCCTTCTTTCTTATGAACCCACGGTTCCTATCCTTTACCTAGTTTTCCGGTGGGGTCTTTTCCTTCCCAACTTGTGTGAGCTTTTGGCAAATGTGGGAAGGAGGCCTTTGGCACATGGGTTACACACGGGTTTCCCCAGTTGGCCATTGGTCTTCCAACTTTGTCCACAGCATCTCTTCCCAAACAGATTATCTCCCTTAGATCACAGTTGATCGTTGTTTCTCGAATGCACCCAGGCACCAGGCGCACTGCAGCGGGGGTGTGAAAGCTGGACAGGGGCAAGGGCGGGCCTGGGGCTGAAGTGATGGCCCGGGAGAGAGACGGTGAGGGTGAGGACAGGACACAGTGGCCAACAGGGAGGCCTGAGCCGAGTAGGCAGCAAGATGACTCAGCATTTTCTGGGCTGAGCAGGTGGGCAGGTAACGATGCCACTGACTGGGACAGTCAGAGCGAAACGCAAGGTTCAGAGGAAGAAAACAATTCTCTACTCTCAAAGCACTTACCACCCTATGTGGTCACACCTATTTGCCTGTCTCCTCCTCTAGACGAGGGCAGAGACCCTCCCCTGTCCCCAGAAATGGAAACAGCAATGGAGCCTGAGAACTGTAGAAGTTAATGAATAAATGAATGACCTGAGTGCGAAGTTCCTCTCAGAGCAGAGATGTCAGGAAGTGAAAGGTGGCATTCACAACTCAAGGGATTATCTCTTCCACAATGCCTCCCTCCCCAGGAGTTGATGGGGATGATGGCCATGCCTTGTGTGAGCCAACCAGACCCGGCTGTGCCCACCAACCGGTGCCAAAAGACAAGGGGCTGCATGTGGTCCTGAGAACTCCAGAATCCACAGGCTCCTTGGATATGACAGGCTGAGGGACCTCTCTGGACACCAGGCCAGGAAGGCCTCCACCTAGAGGTGAACCAGGGAAGCAGGAAACCAGTGAGGTCACCACGGAGACCGCAGAGGCAGAACCCTGGGCCTAGAACCTTGGAGAACCTTCTAGAAAGACTGGCTGGCTCCAACAGACCACAGTGGCCCAGGGGAAGACCTCCAGGGCAGATGAGGCAGGCCCGTCACATTTCTGGGGGTGATTTCAAGCTCACCACCTGGAGACACTGGTCAGGGCTGGAAACCCTGGCAGTGCCTGACCAGGGAGCAGAGGGAGGGAAAAATAGAGGACACTATGGGGTTCCCACCTCATGTAGGCATCTCATCTGACCCTTACGCTTCGTAGCTCCCAAAGGAGAAGCCAGAATGCTTGCATCAGAACTCCAGGCCCTGCTCCTTCCAAGAACCTCCCGGATTAAACCCGGACTCCCGAGAGCGCAGGCTGGAGCCTCAAATGTGTACCTGGAGCGCCCTCTGCTGGCCACCCCGGGTCACGCGCCTCTGCTTCGCAGTCCGACCCCTGCGCCTCACACCCGCCCCCTTCTCACCATCTTCGGCTCCTCCTTCTAGTCCCATGACCCTCAGAGCCCCTGGCGCCCAGGTTGGGCCGTGTGTCCATTCCCCTGCCTCCAGGCCGAAGGACACGAAACTCCTTTCTGCAGCCGACCTGTACATTGATCCTGCCCATCCTTCCGTTCTCCATCTCAAAGCACGGCCCCGAATCTGGCCCAAAGCCCTCCTCCCCACCCCCAGTTCAGGTGGTTCTATTAAACGGCTTGCCCCAAAGTCAATCCTCCTACCCAGCCTCCCCCAGCCCCGACTGTGACGTTCTCTAAGGTAGGCCACGCTCTACTCTGTGGGGACCACCTCCTACCTGAGGCCAGCTCCCGAGAGACAGCAGGTGTCCTTGGTTCGCCCTCCTTGGAATACCCCACACAGAGTATGACCCTCCACTCAGTTCACAAAAGATGGAACGCGTCTATGTGCGAACCGTTGTGAGTGCCCAGTGTGTATATCTGTGTCCAGGCGCGGCCCGTGCGTGTGGCACAGGGAGTGGGGCCCCCTCTGTGAGGTCTCTGCAGGGGACCTGGGTGGGGCCGCCCCCCGCCCCACCCCTGCCGCCTGGCTCAGAGCGGAAAGAAAACTGGCGTCCCGCGCCCGCAGGGGGCAGCACCGAGCCGCTCTGGCCCCGCCGCGTACTCGATCCGAAGGAGTCCCGGCGGCGTCACCAGCCAAGAAGGGCTTCAGATCTACAAAGAAAGCAAAGAAACCCTGTGGGTCTAAGGAATGGCATGGGAAGGGGCACCTGGCAAAGTTTCCAGAACTTTGAGTGGCGGGTTCACAGGCGTTTGTTGTACCTTAATTTTTAAATCCTGCCCATATGTTGTAGGTGTTATTTTAAATCTATTCAGAACTACTTTTTTTTTTTTAATAATCATCTTCGGGCTCTCTCTAGGACAGGAAAGACCCCTCACTCCTCTGAGTAAGCCGCCGAGGGCAAAATTGAGCCTTCCAGCCCCCTGGGACTCCCCAGAAAGCCTGCGGAGGCTCTGAGTTTCCCCGGGGTTGACCATGGCCTTGGGGGAAGGCAGAGCAAAGCTGCTCATACAGCCCCGGGTCCCACCAGCCTCCCTCCAGGATACGCATTTACACACAGCTCTCACGCACAGTCATGTGTTCACAGGGCGGCCTATTCACTCAGACTCGGCACACACACGCTAATTCACACTCACACATTTACACACAGCCCACACTCATTCACACTTTCCTTCTCACACAAATCACACTCACTAACTCCCCCTTGCGCACGCGTGCATTCACACCCACCCAGACTCCCACATTCACACACTCACAGCTCTAACATACTCACACTCACATACTCTCACAGACTCACACACTCATAATCACCGACACACACACTCACACTCACAGATTCATACACCCCCACACACCTTATGTACACACTTATAGACCCATACTTCCAGTCAGCTTGCACGCACATTCGCACAGACTCTCATGCGTTCCCACTCACGGACACACACCCTCGGGCTCACAAACCCTTACGCACACACACCCACTCAGATCCACATTCACACATTCAGGCAGGCTTCACAGCCTTATACACCCGTACGCACTCACACACTCCCGCGCTCACATTCTCACATACTCGCGGACATACCTGTGCGCCTTCACACGTGTGCACACTCAGCCTCTCACTGCTTGCGCTTTGCACACTCATTCACACACTCACACAGAGCAGCCGGTTCCCACTCACGCTCTGGCCCAGTGACCTTGAGTCATCACAGGCAGAGAGAAGGAGCTGGGTCTCAAGAGAGTTCTGGGATCTTCCCAGGAGGCCCAGTCCCAAGGTAGAGAGAGGTTTCTCCTCAGACTGAAGGAAACAGTTCATGTGACAGCCCTGTGCGAGTCCACATGCCTCAGAGGGAGTCCCCAAACTTCCTGCACTCATTCACTAGCTCGTTCTCTCGCTCCCTGACCTACCTGAGGGCGAGCCTGGGGACACAACACGGACACATAGTGAGCCCTGATCTTGGGGAGCTCTGTCTCCAAGGGAGATGCCTGGACTTCACGAGCTGGCTGAGCAGGGCATCATGGGGGCCTGAGCGGGTGGAGCTGTGGAAACATCTAGGAGGGGCCCCTGTCCCAGCGCAAGGGGCAGGACAGCTGGAGAAGGGGTCTGAACAGGACCTGCACACATAGGGGTCACAGGTAGACACCGGCCTCCCAGGCCTGGGGCCTGGCACCCTCGGGAAAGAGCGAGACCTCCTGGACGAGGGGAGTTAGCCAGGGAAGCAGAGATAGGGGCTGGGCCTGGAGAGGCTGGAGGGGCCACCTGTGGAAGGCTTAAAGAGAGAAAGGCCCCCAGCTTAAAGAGAGAAAGGCCACAGGGAGCCCTGATCAACTGTGCAGAACGGGAGAGGACGCCCCGCAGAGGCTGACAGTGCGTGTCCAGAACTGGCAGGTGCCCTCAGCCCCCAACCCAGGAACAGAGCTGGCCCAGAGAGCAGAGCCACTGGTCCATGAATGCCCACAGATGCTCCCCTAACTTGTCAGAATGAGTGCCCCGTGAGTGACAGAGGGTCTGTCTATACATAGGGTCAGAAACAAACACACAGCCCTGAGAACCTGGTGATCTTCAGGAAGAGTTGCCAGCTTCTCCCAAAAAGCCCGCCCCCACCAGGCCACTGGCTCTAGACCAGCCAGAAGCGAAGGGGTGCGGGGGGGGGCACCCCACCGCAGGGAGCAGGGTCCGGGAGGCCTGGGAAAGCAGAGCTGGGGATAGTTCGGGGAGGGTGCTGTGCCCTGGGTCCCCAGCCGGGACCCATTCCTGGACGAGGGAGGGCGGGACTGCTCCGACCCACACATTCCAGCTGCTGCCACACCCTTCCAGCCTGTTCTCACCTGTTCCCACGGTTTCCCAGACTGCCCTGGGCCCGGCTCTCACTGCCAACTCCCAGAATCCCTCAAGGCTCAGAATCCAACTACAGGGACTTTGGTCTAAGTGTCCAGAAACCCACTTCCACTGGGCCAACTGCCTCCCCACCAAAACACACACACACACACACACACACTGAACCATCCTCAGCCCCAGGACACAAACAGGGCTTTCAGGGAGTTGAGGCACTACTTTCCACTGCAAACAGCACCACCCTCTGGGACACAGTGCTGCCCTCTTGCCACAAGGCCCTGGGCTACACCTCCTCTACACCCCCTCTCCCCGACCCAGGTCCCCTGGCTGCCTGGAGCTCAGCCTGCCGCTCTTCACAGGTGCAGGCACGACATCCCTGCTCATCCCCCAGCCTCTCCTCCCACCGCCCCGGTGTCACCCTTGCTGATTTTGCATGCAGGACAGAATTCCCACGCCCCCCTACCTGGGCCCAGGGCCAGGGCCCGTGTGTTCCCACCAAAGCCTGGGAAGTGATCTCTGCAGCCCGAGCTGCCCTGGGTCCTCCCAAGAAACAGCCAAGCCCTGCCTGCTGCAGGGGCCTGACGGAGGACGCCCAGGTCTCACAGGCTGAGCTCCAAGCTGCTGAGGCTGCAGAACAGAGTGACGGGCGGGCAAGGGGTGCCCTTCAGCCACTCACGGGGGTTTGAAATGACATCTTCACCAGCAGACGTCCGAGGAAGAGGGTAAACAGCGGCCAGAGTCCCCAGATCCCAGACTTGAGGTCCTCCCCCCACCCACCCCCAATCAGGAGCCTGGCCTGACCTGCAGGGACTCATGGGGAAGCTGGAGAGCTGACCTGGCCTGGGCTGGGCCTGCAGAGCTCGGCTGGGCCGAGATCCCAGCAGGGCTTCCCCCGGCGGGAAAGAGGTGGGATCCCAGCAGAACCCACCTCGGGTCCCGAGCCACTTCTTCAGTCTCAAGGTCACCTTCCATCCACCAAGAGCCCCGGGGTTTTGTGCTCCTTTTACAGGAAGGGAAACTCAGGCCCAGAGAGAGGCAGTGGACTGTGGGAAGAATTTTACTACAAGTGAGGGGTGGGGACTGACCTCCGCGGACCCCCATATGTCTCCCTCCCTGTCCCAGATGCCGACGCAGGGGTGCGGAGGAAGCAGGGCCCCCACAGGCACACGACCCCACTCATAGCCTCTGTCCCCGGCCCCCAGAGCTCCAAGCTAGTGAGGACAAAGTCTTCCCTGAGAAACTGGGGACAACAAAAAGAATGGGACCCAGCTGCTCGAGGCGGGGGGGCCTTGCCACCCCCAGCTTTCAGACACCCTTCACTGTTCCACCAACATTTGCTGAGCAACGAGCAAGACTAAGGCCCAGCCCACAGACTGTCTCAAGCCTCAGCCTCCAGCTCTCCAAGCACAGAGGACATGAGTAGGGGCACCCCGAGAGCCCAGGCCATTGTGGGGGCTGCGCTTTAGCAGGCCGTCCCCGCCAGGCTGCACCCCACCCAGCAAGGACACGCAAGGCAAGCAGTTCCCAATACCGCCATTCCGAGTGGGTGCCAGACATGTTCCTTACAAGGCTGCGGAGCTGAGCTGGCTCAGACAGGCGGGGGCCCGGGAGGGGCACAGAACACCTGGCTGGGCCAAGCCCGGACGCACCCCACTCGTGAGGAATGTGGACGCCGCCCGGGCCAGCCCTGGGAAAGTTGCCACCCCCCTGGCTCCCGCCCGGCCCTGACTCAGCCTGGGTGGGCCGGGAAGGTGCAGCCTCAGCAGGACCTGAGTCTCTCCCACCCCACCCTCCCCGCTGGCCCACTGGGGACCGAAGCCGGGGGACGGGGCCTGAGAGAGGGGCCAAGAGCCGAGACGGCACCCACTGGGCCTCAGGATGTGGAGGAAAGGCAAGGACTCCATCAGACCTGTCCCTCTCCTGCTCTGCCCAGGGGCGTGCCCCCTTGAGAGTCCCCCACATGTCAGGAGAGCCAGATGCTGTAAACACAGTGGTCTGCACCCGTGTGACTCTAGCATGAGACTTGTCATTTTTCTGAGCCTCAGTTTCCTCATCTGTAAAAGGGGCCAGCGATGGCTCCTCCCCACAGTGCAGGGCTGAGGTGGTGGGGAAGCTACGGCTGAACCAGGAAGCATCAGACAAGCAGTGGTAAATTAACCAGGACTTTGACCAGGCCTGGGAACTTGGGGGAGGGTCCCGCCAGCTCTGGCAGGGTGCTTTCACTCTCAGAGGAAAAGCAGAAAGACCCTGGGGCCCCACCTCCCCCTGAGTCACAGAAGCATCTGCTGAGCCCCCCAGGGAGCTTGATTAGGTCAGTGCTCCCTACAGAGCTGAGTGATTCCATGGGTCCTCCGTCCCCATCATCCACTATGGATATGCTGAACTCCCCAGGACATGGGCTGTGTCTCTCCCTCAGCTACGAGATTCCCCACGGCTGCGGCCACGTTTCTCCCCCAGAGGGGATCCCCAGGGACTGAGACCCTGTCTGCCTTTCTCTGTCTCCCCACATTCTCTGACCTGCTCCACAAAGACCAAAGACCAGTGAAGATCCAAAAACCTGTCCTTCCCCACCCGGTGCTGCCTCGACTTCCCCAAGCCCTGACAATTCCTCTGCTCAACCACCAGCCAGCTCCCAAACACCATGCTGGGCCTGCCTCACGATCAGTGCCTGCCTTCACCCCCAACCTGGGGGCCAGCCAACCTGCCACCCCTCCTGTGCTGGGGAGGAGGCCGCCTGTCCCCAGCTGGGACAGATGGGCCCTGTCAGACCCTCCCTCCCTGGAACTCTTCCCACTGCCCGGCTGGCCCAGGAGAACTTTTTTCCTCAGACCCACACTTCTCTCCTGTGACTCAGGCACAGTCCCTGTCACCTGACCATTCTCCCAAGCCTTGCTAAGTCCAGGGCTGGCAGCAGGGGCTGGGGTTGGGGGCCACACAGTCAAAGGCAGCTCAGCAGCAGTCCTGGCTGGCCTGGGAAGGGAAAGGGGAAGGGAGGGGAGGGGTCTCCAGACCCATGGGGCCCCACCACCTCCTGCCCACCTCCCCTACCCTTCACCCCCAGCCAGGCTTTGGCCAGGCGTGCAGGCCCGGGTTGGGGTGCTGCGTTGGCAGGACAAACAGTCTCTAGTGTTGGGTGTTGTGCCTCGGTTACCAAGGAGGGAGGCTGGCTCCCTGCCGTGTTTGGGCCCCAGGCTGAATGCGTGGGTGGGGAAGGAAGGCAGAGGATTTGGGGTGTGGAGCCCTGGCTTTCCGCTCCCAGGGCCTGTGGGCAGGGAGGGCCCGCTGAGACTCGCAGCTCGCTGGGCAGACTCAGACTTGCTCCCGCCCTACCTTTTGCTGGCTCGGGGACACGCCAGGCCAGGTGAAGCCTGCTGGGGGAAGGGCAAGCTCCTCTGCCGCTCAGATTTGGGGCTGGGGGGCTGGAGCCCCAATAGGGCAAGCAAGCACTGCAATGTCCCAGGACTGACCACACCACAGTCTGGCTCAGGCAACCCAGGAGAGGGTCCCAAGACCAGGCCAAGTCACTTGGGCCTCAGTTTCCCCACCTGTAAAGTATCAAGAGCTAGCGTGGGTCGTCCCTGAGGGGCCCACCCGGTTCTGCTCTTCCCTCATGAGCTGAGAGACTGGGGGGGAGTCAGGCTATGAGCTGGGAGCCCCTGGCCCTGAGGGCTCCTCCCACATCTGTGCAGGCCCACTGCCCAGGCCAGGGCCGGCACCCATGAGTGCCAAGGGGTGGCTGAGCACAGGAGCCCAGGGCTGTGGCCAGGAATGGCTCTAGAGAGGAGGGGCCTCCCTCTCTGCTGGCCCTGATGGTAGGGGCTAGTCTTTCTCCCTCTCCCAGTAATGGTCGACCGATAGCCAAAAGAATCTGGGCCTGACCCCCACGACTTCTCACCTGCTCCCTGTCATAATCTCAGGGCCCCGCCTGTGTACCTGGCTCTCTGCTGGACATTAGGGAGGCAAGACCAAGGCCTATCCCAGTGCTGGGGACACAGGCTGGTGCAGGAGGCCCCGGACAGCAGCAAGGCAGTCCCCAAGAAGACAGCACTGGGAACGTTTCCAGGGGAAGTGGAGAAGCTGAGTCTAAGGCTGGGGTCGGGGGGAAGGGGAGGCTGCCAGGAGAAGAAAGGGAAGGGGGTTGAGCATGCCACAAGAAAACACAACGAGTGTGGGCATTGGGAGTGGGAGCCTGGAGGTAAGGCCAAGATGGGCAACGAGCCAGTCTGTAAGGGCCTTGTGGCCAGGATGAGACACTAGAAATAGGGTTCATCACGGGCGGGGGGGGGGGGGGTGCGGGTGGACATGACCCCAGATGGGAGAAAGCCATCTCCCACAAGCAGACACTGTCACTCAGCCCCAACTGAGACTCTGGGCGCCCCCCCTCCACCCCCCCGCCGCGGGAAATCCCAAGACCTAGGCCTCTGCTTTGGATAAACACACGAGCCAATAATGCCAATCCAAGCCAGACCTGCCCTCCAAAGCCTTCAGTTGGCAAAACAAAAGAGAAAAGAGGCCTGCCTGTGCAAGTGCTGGGCTAGGCCGCCGGGCATGGGGAGGGGGCATGCATGGGACTGGCGGGGCTGGGAGCTGACGGTCCTGGGCAGGAATGGCCCCGGTGTGTGGCCCCCCAGGGGGAATGAGGCTCCTTCCTAAGGAGCCACCCCAGTTTGTGCCTGCACATGTGGGAATCCCAAAACAGACAGATCTCATCTGTGCTCAGGAAGACGGAACTCTGGATTTGACTGGGAAGCCTCTCCATCTTTAAGGTTTAGAAACTGATTCCAAAATAACACCCGCGCAGGCCAAACAGAACATGGAAGTAAGAGAGCCTCGAAACTCATGGGGGACTTGAGGGCAAATGGCCCCCTTGACAAAAGAGTAAACTGAGGCCCAGAGGGGGAACAGGCCTGCAGACAGGATCAAGTCAGACCAAACCTTATGACTCTCCTATGCACCACCCAGACCACACCACCTCCCGGGGAACCCCCAGAACAGCCGCACAGACAGTTCCCACCCACTCACCTGCCCCTACCATGCAGGCTGCACCACAGCTAAAGGGGACGGGCCGTGTGACCCCCTCACTCACCACCCTCCCTCCCCAAGAGGCCTTTGCTCCCCACACTTATTGGTCCCAAGTTCTCCCATACCCTCTGACCTATCTGACCTCACGGCAGCCAGAATTGTTCTCCCACTGTGCAGAAAAGGGAAACCAAGGCCGGAAAGGCCAAGCCATTGCCCAAAGTCTTTCCATGACAAGTTCTAGAATGTGGGGAGGGGGCTCTGTGCCTGCGTGCAGGTCCCTGTAACTCAGACGGCAGCAGGGAGGCCCCAGCTTGCAAGGCAGGGAGGGCAGGGGTGAGTCAGGTGCAGGACCGGGCAGGTTCAGAGCAGCCCCAACACAGAGCCAAGTCCAGAGAAGCCAAGCCTCAGGAGCCGTCCCTGAGTCTGAAGCAGGGGCTCAGCAGGAGCCCAGGTGGCCTCAGGGTCAGGGCTGAACACACCCAGGGGAAAAAGGAGCAGCAGAGAGAGGCCAGGGTGCTGAAGACCCAGAATGTCAGCAGCCCCCACACCCAGGCCTGCCCAGGGACCCCTGTGTCCCACCTCTCTCTCTCTCTGGCACATTCTGCTGTCCCATCCCTCATCCCACTTCTAGCCCTAGGCCACAGCTAGGTGTTTTAATGCCAACCTTGGGGACAGGGGTCACGTAGTAAGAAGAAGCACCCCTTCTAGGTTGGTTGGTGCCCCAGAGCCTCTTGGGCCATCCATATGTTCAGCTCTGGGCCGATCCCGTGCCCCGGGGACACAGGATCAGCAGGACGTGGGCCTGACTTCAGGTAGTTCACAGCTCAGTGGGAGATGAGGAAGGGGGCAAGTCAGGAGCCCCTGGGGCCTTAATAGAGAGAGGCATCCTGGGAGGGTCTCCTAGCAATGGAATGTGCATAGGATTCTTCTCAAAATTTAAATCTGGTCTTTTCTTAACTTTTTATTTGTATACAGAAAAACGCACACATAATTCACGACTATACAACTCAATGACTCTTCGTAGAGCAAACGCACGCATGTGACCAGCCCCCGTATCACAAAACAATTTGAGTGGCCTCCCCGGGGGGTGCCCCCTTCCAGGGGGCGACTTATTTCTGGCAGCATAGATTCTTTTGGCACAGTGTGGGCTTTATTTAACTAGCCCATATAATATGGCTTCTTTTGTCTTCTTTCTCAACCTTACAACTGCAAGATTCTCTCACTGCTATAGAAAGTCCTGCCAAGTGACTAGCACATTCCAGACAGGGAAACTTGGGGAGCCCAGCCGAAGCTTGTACCCATAGCAAGCGTCCAGAGCTTGGAGGACCTAGCAGCCCTTCCTCCTCATCCAAAAAGGGTCAGGGCTTAACTTCAGACCCGCTCCCAGCATGGGCATCAGCAAGGAGTTGGGCTCCATAGCCCAAGGCCTCCCTCAACAGCCCGAGTCTTCTGTCCTGTCCACCCCACTCCCCAAATCCAGCCTGCTCCTCCTCCCCCATCAGGAGAAGAGGAAAGGCATCAGAGGGATATGCTAAGGATATGCAAATTATACGCAAATATACCCAGGCTCCTTGAGTCCATTTGGACAGTGGCCAGAGTGCGTGGAGACCCAGACCTCCAAGCACCAGGTGGGGAGATCACCTTCCTGCTCACTCCTGACCACAGTCCTCCCATGAGTCCCTAAGATACACAGCGCCCCCCTCCCAAACCTTCACCCTGCCTGCTGCCCTCCTGCTCTTACTAATTCAACTTAGTGGGGGCTGCAGGGTGGATGTCCTGAGGTGGTCACAGCCCCTGACCTCCAGGAACTCACAGTGTGGCAGGGAAGGGCACACAAATGCAGCCACCACTGCCCGCTAAGAGGCGGATGGGACCTGGGGGCTCAGTATTTCTGGGCATGGCTCGAGCTTGCGTTTCTGGCCAGCTCCCTGGGCATGCTGGGATCCTCCTGCCCCAGGCCACACTGCGAGTAGTCGGGAGTACAGGCAGTGTGCACACAGTGCCTGAGAACATGAAGGGAGCTGGGGGGAACCAGGCAGGAGAGGGGTTAGGCATGCAATTGCAAACCGGCAGTCCAGGATCAAATCTCTGCTCTGCCCTTTACTCATGGTGGGTACGTGGGCTCCCATCCCAGAGCTTGGGGTCCTGAGCTGAGAGGTGCCCACCAATAACAATCGCCCCCCCCCCACCCCCCAACCCCACCAGGTTCTAGAGGCTTCCGTGAGTCAGAACTTGCCAAACGCCTCCGTGGAGCCTGGCACAGTGATCATTGGGAGACTTTTTGTTAAAGCCAACGTCGATTAGGAAAGGGCACGAGGGAAGTTTTTGGGGGTGAAAGAAATGTTCTCCATCTTGACGGTAGTGGTTCCTTGGACATACATTTGTCAAACCCATGAACTCCACACTTAGATGAATATCTCAATACCTCAATAAAGTTGAATTTTTACAAAGTGACCCATGAGATTGGGCATCATTAGATGAAAAGGACTGGGGTGTCATTACGAGGACAGAAATGCCAAGGCACGAGTGGGAAAATGCAGCCGACATATTGCCAAGGAAGAGACGTTACAGGTACCGTTCTCTGGGTGCTTCTGTGAGGCGTGGAGAAGATTCAGGGACTAAAACTGGAAGGAGAGTGTCCTGCCCCACTGCGAGGGTTGTTGGACACCGGGGTTCACGGAGCCCCTACTGACTGCTCCCAAATGGCTGACACCAGTCAGCACTAATTGAGCTCCTACTATATGCAAGGCACTGGTTTGGGACTTTACCTAGTCGAGGGGTAACCCCACCTAAGGGCAAAGAATGGTTTTTACTTAAAAGTAAAAAATAAATCTTTTTTATTTTATTTATAAAAAATAAAAAAGAACAATATTTTGTGACACATGAAAATTGCCTGAGATTCAAATTTCAACGTCCATAAAGATTTATCGGGCCATGGCCACACACCCATTTGTCCATGAATTAATGGTTTCACGCTTCAAGGACAGAGTTGAGGACTTGCAACAAAGACCACATGGCCAGCAAAACCTAAAATACTTGCCATCTGGCTCTTTCCAAATCAAGTTTGCCTATAAAGCCCATAAAGCAGAGATTAAGGACGCACTGTACAAAACAACGAGGAAGAATGAGGGTGCCACACAGCCCTCCTCCAGGGCTGCGGTTTGGACCCACTCCCGGCGAACCCCTCCTCCCTCTCCCAGCTGGTAAACCGGGGCCACCTCCGCCGCGCGCTTGGCCGAGCAGCAGTGCCCCCTGCCGGCGGTCAAGGGCTGGCCGGCGCGCGCTGAGCTCCGACTCTTCGCATCTGCCGCCATCTGGTGGCCTTCTCCGGAAGTGCACCCAGGAGCGCAGATGGCGTGGGGTCTGAGAGAGGGCGGGGTCGCTGTGGCAATTTCCCAGACCAACGTGCAAACTATTCCAGGCAGGGGTCGAAGCCTGCAAGCCAGTGTCCGCTGAAAACGTTTCCCTTGTCCCTGCTTATTTGATGGTTGAGAATACAGGTGGCCGTGCCCAGCAGCGTGCCTAGATGCTTAACAAATGTTTGCTGACTGTGGCTCTGAATCTCCAGTTCCTGGGGAGCTGAGCAAAGAACTTGAGCTGTCGCCACGGGGTGATAGGAGAGGACTTGAAGGTCTGCTGACCCAACTCCCCCTGCCTATGCATTTGCCTTTGCATGCTTCCTTCATCCTTTCTTACCTTCATTAGTTATTCATTCTTTCTTTTTTTTTTAATTTTTATTTTTGAGAGAGAGAGAGAGCAAGTGCGAGCAGAGTAGGAGCAAAGAGAGAGGGGGACAGAGGATCCGAAGCAGGCGCCACGCCAGCAGCAGCCAGCCGGATGTGGGGCTCAAACTCACAAACCGCGAGATCATGACCTGAGCCGAAATCTGACAACCGATGAAGCTACCCAGGCGCCCCTCATTATTATTCTTTCTTTCAACAAGCTTTTCTTGAGCACCGAGGGAGTCACTGTGCCAGACTGCTGGACGATGGAGAAACAACTGAGAACAGAACAGTGTGGTCCCTGCCACATGGAGCTGACAGTCTGGTAGAAGAGACCAGTAATTTCAGTATAACATGACAAGGCACAAGCCGAGAAACCTACAAGAGCAGCACATGAGGTGGCCCGACCTTGTGGGATGTCAGGAAAGGTTTCTAGTGCCTGCAGAACGGATGAGCTTGCCAGACAGAGAGGGGATATGCATGTGCAAAGGCCCAGAGATAACGAGTATCCCCAGCAAGTTGCTGAAAGAAGCCTGAGAGGCAGGAACACAGAAGGGAATGAGGACAGGGGGCAAGAGGAGGCTGGAGGGAGAAAGGGATTGTGCCAGCAAAACTTCCACACTGAGTGAATGCCAAGTTCAACTGGGAGCCGCTGCAACATCTGGGCAGAGGCAGCGCACTTCTGCTCCCTGGGCTCACCCATTCTATGCCTGGGCAGCGATGGTTGCTGGAAAGTTCTCCCTCATTCTGGGATGAAATCAGCCACCCTGGAACCTCCCCTGCCCACAAGCCCCCTGTCCTGCTGGGGGCACTCACAGAAGGATCAGGCTCCCTGCCCCCAGGCCAGCCCCTCCCCTTGTCACAGCCTCACTGGCTGCATTCCGCGGCAGAGGCAAGGGGGAGGGCTGGACCTGGGCTCGGGGTGCAATCCCGCTCATCCCTTTACCGACTGTGTGGCCTTGGGCGGGTTCCTTAACCTCTCTGTAAAAGGAGTGGAACACTGCTCAGCTCAGAGATGCTGCCCGCGAGCAGGATGGTGGTGGGAAGCGCTCCACCCCTCATCTGTGCTCCCCAGCGCCCTGAGCTGACCGCTGCCACCAATCGCACGGGAGCTGGTGATCGGGGCGCGCTTTTTATTTGCGGGTTTACTCGCCCTACAGGGCCCGTTACTTGGTAGGCGCTCAACAGCGTTCGCTAAATGCACGAGTGATTACTGCGACGATTACAAGCAAGCCGGCGATCGCCACTCGAGACGCAGGCCAACAATTACAAATGGTGAGGATACCCACAGCTCCCCAAGTCGGCCGGCAGTACCCTCACCCCCACAACTCAGGAAGGCGAATCCACTCGAATAAGGCGCGGGAAGGAACCCAAAACGGGGCCCGGCGCGCTCGCTGCGCCCTCTGCTGGCGGGTCCTGCAGCCGCCTCTCCCTCTCTTCGCCACCATCTCCGCCCCGTCGGGGAGAGAGGCTCCAGCTCCGCGCGCACCCCCTTCCCCACACGCCCAGGGAAGCCCCAAACCATCCCCGGCCCTCCACGGACACCTTTGTCCTTCCTTTCTTCTCTCTCCTGCTCTGCAGCAAACATAGTTCAGGCATCCCTAAATCCCCACCATCCCTCCCCTGCTATCTCAGTCTCAAATTAGAATAGTCCAATGTTGGAGCAAGAAGGGACATATTATTATTTTTTTTTGTATTATTATTATTATTATTTACCGCTACCATTGACTAGGCACTGGTGATTTGCCAGGCCCCATCACCTCACAGCCTTCCACCATCTAGGAAGTGCAAGAGGTAGGTGGCTGTAGCCATTGGTGTGAAACAGCTTACTCAAGATCACAGCGCAAGAATTCGAAGAAGCCTGGTGTCTTGGGGGGCGCCTGGATGGCTCAGTCCCTTAAGCGTGGGACTCCTGATTTCGGCGCAGGTGGTGATCTCCAGTTGGTGGAATGAGCCCCACGTGGGGCTCCACGCTGAGTGCTCGGAGCCTGCTTGGGATTCTCTGTCCCTCCCCCACTCGCAAGCACACACACACACTCTCTCTCTCAAATAAATAAACTTTAAAAATAAAAGAAACCTGGTGTTTTTCATCAGCCTGGGTGGGGCTCCTCCTGCCTCGATAAGGGGATAGGTGGGCCTTGAGACGGGGCAGGGCCCTCTGGGACCCCATGAACCTCACCTTGCCCCCTTATCTGGGAGATGATGAATCCCAGGAAGGGATACAATGTGGTGAAAGTCCCATCATCAGTGCAACCCTCGGGAAAACTGCAGGGAGGCTGGGAGAGAACAGAAAAAGGAAGCTTTATGTGCATTTGGGCTCTGTGGTCGACCCTTTCCTGGTACACAGACGACACTTGCCCAAGGCTGCGGTGCAGGACCAGGACCCAAACCTGCCGACTCCCTGCCCAGGGCTCCTTCCATCCCATCAGGGTATCTGCCGGAAAAGGAACCACAGAGTAAACCTTGGGAGGGGCCAGCACAAGAAACATACGTGCTCACCCACTACAAGCCACCAGCTGGTGCCCACCCACCCCACCCCACCCTCACCCACCCCCCCACCCCCCACCCCCACCCCCACCCCCGCCGCCCCAGACCTACCGCTCCCAGCCCTAGAGAGAGGACCCACTGCAGCGCCTCAAGGGCGGGATCACTTGTTAGGACTTTGGCCCCGGAAAAATGCAAGGAACTTGGGGCCTCGCCTCCGTCCCGAAGCCCGGTCTCTGCTGCCATCTTGTGGCCACTTCAGAAAGTGCGCCC
The DNA here is from genome assembly GCF_023721935.1 of Panthera uncia. Classification (NCBI taxonomy): domain Eukaryota; kingdom Metazoa; phylum Chordata; class Mammalia; order Carnivora; family Felidae; genus Panthera; species Panthera uncia. Next base: position 11,442,006 of record NC_064814.1, read on the forward strand.
GTCCCGCCGCTCTGCATTCCACCCCGTATTGGAGGTAACGGGTTGAGCGAAACTGGGCGTTGTTCTGGGACTTCGTGGGATGTAGAACGGAACAAAGCACAGCCCGTGCCCTGAAAAAGCTCACGGTCTGGCAGAGGGGTCTCCAAATGACTTGTTCCAAACTGAACTCCACTGCAGGTGGAGCAACCGGCCTGAGCAAAGTCCCGGAAGCAGGAAAACATCCGGTTCTAAGGACTCCAGTCTGTCCCAAGCCTAGGTCAGATGTGGAGAGTAGAGGTAAAGTCACTTGGGAGCCGAATGGACCAGTCTTTGGACATCAGTCTAGGGACTTGGTACTTAATTCCTTAGGCGCTGGGGAGCCAATAAAGGTCTTAGAGCAAGGGTGGAGCTTGAGCAGGGGGTCTCTTCAGGAAAAACAACAACAACAACAACAACAACAACAACAACAACATAACAGCTGCAGGGGACAGGAGTGAACCAGGCAAATGGGAGATGCTTCAGGGCAACCAAGAAGGTTCGGGGGGGGGGGGGGAATCAGGGAGTATGGTCAGTGCTAACGATGATACCACTGACAGCTAGACTCAGGGCCGAGCAGGAGAGGCGGGGCCTTGGCTCTGAGTTGCTATCAGGAATCCCAATGAAGACGTCTTCAGGCAACTGGAAGAAATACACGAATAAAAGTGGAAGCAAAATAGCAATTGCTCACATGTGTTCAGACTGAACAGTTAAGAAAGCACTTTAGCTCATACACGTTTTGGCTAGTATTTACCGAGCCCCTACTATGTGCCAGGCCCTGTGCTACGTGGTTGGAGATGTGTCAGTAAATGGTGTTCGATTCCAGTGGGGAGACGGACATTAACTAATAGCCCTGATGGATAAGTGTAGGGCATTGGTGTGCTAGAAGGTGCGACAGAGAAACAGGGGGAGGAGGGACTCGGAGAAAGGAGTGCGGGAGGGCTGGGGGGAGGGCTGCAATTGAAAGCAGGGCAGTCAGGAAGGGCCCCAGTACAAAGGAGACTTTCAAGCAAACCCTGGAGACTGAAGGGCAGTAGGATGTGCTCGTCCAAAACGTGGGGCTTTGCTGTAGTGATTATTCTGAGCTGTCGGCACTTGAAAAGCAGTAAATGCCGGCATAGGCTTTTTTCTAAACTCCTCTCATCTGTCTAAAGACAGATTCTCCAAAAGGGACTCAAGGGTCATCAGTCGCCTCCCCCCGGGAGCAGGGGAGTCATCCACCAGGGAAGATTGACTCCTGTCACAGGACAAGAGACTAGAAGTAGACACCCCACCCAGACAGACTCGTCATGACCGTCACATACCTTAGATGTTCTTCTCGGGCCCCATTCAGCTTTCCTAAAAATCATTCACTTTCCCCTAAGAGGCCTATACACCCCTACACCCCTCCCTTTCCCTATTAAGACCATACTTAAGCTTGCGTTCTAAACCACCTTGGGGAGTGTACATTTTTCCTGGTCCATGAAGTGTACATGTTAATAAACTTCTGTTTGTTTTTCTCTTGTTAACCCGTCTTTTGCCACAGGGGTCTCAGCCAAGAACCTAGAAGGGTAGAGGGAAAATATGTTTTCCTCCCGTATAAGATTTTGGGAAAGGAAGCCGTGAGAATATCTGGGGAGAAGCCTCCAGACCCCAAGGTGGGAGCGTCTCTGGCACGTTCTAGGCCCAGCAAAATTGCTGGTGTGGCCAGAATGGGGGTGCAGGATAGTGTATTGAAATGAGGTGAAACAGGTAACAAGGACTGAGATTGAGTCACAGAAGCCCCAGCAACGAAACATTGGAGCGGTTGCTGAGAGAGAGAAGACCTCCCTCCAATAGGGTGCTGGAGGGAGTGAAAGATTTGTCTCTGGAAGGTAATTTTGCAAACACCCTACAGATATTCTTTTCTAGGGCACTGGGTGTTCGGTCAGTTAAGCGTCTGACTTCGGCTCATGTCATGATCTCGCAGTTCATGAATTCGAGCCCCGCGCCGGGTTCTGTGCTGACAGCTCAGAGCCTGGAGCCTGTTTCGGATGCTGTGTTACCCTCGCTCTCTGCCCCTCCCCCACTCATGCTCGCTCATGCGCTCTCTCTCTCAAAAATAAATAAACAGTAAGAAAAAGGTTTTAGGGGTGCTTGGGTGGCTCAGTTGGTTAAGCATCCGACTTCCGCTCAGGTCATGATCTCACAGTCTGTGAGTTCGAGCCCCACATCAGGCTCTGTGCCAACAGCTCAGAGGCTGGAGTCGGCTTCAGATTCTGTGTCTCCCTCTTGAGATCTCTGCCCCTCGTCTGTTCACACTCTCTCTCTCAAAAAAAAAAAAAAAAAAAAAATTTTAAGATACACTTTTCAATTGACCCAGAAAATCCACTTAGAGGAATTTATACCAAGAAATACTGAAAGATGTTCACGTTGAATTATCCACAAGAATGTTCCTCTAGTGCTGATGAGAACAGAGGATTGGAGATGATGTAGATGCTCAAGAAAAAGGGACAGGTTAGGTTATTTATGCTACATCCAAAGGAAAGTTATGTAGCCTTTTAAAATGTTGTGGTACAATTCTGTTTATCCACACAGAAAAAGACTCAAGACACATATTTGTCACTCTTTTATTATGGAAATTTTAAAACATGCCCCAAAGTAGAAAAAAATGATATAACATACCCCCATGCACCCATTCTCAAAGTCAACAATTATCAACTCATTGACAATCTTTTTTTTTTAAGTTTTATTTTATTTTTTGAGAGACAAACAGAGTGTGAGCAAGGGAGGGGCAGAGAGGGAGACACAGAATCCGAAGCAGGTTCCAGGCTCTGAGCTGTCAGCGCAGAGCCCAACGCAGGACTCGAACCCAAAAACACGAGATCATGACCTGAGCCGAAGTTGGACGTTCAACCAACTAAGCCACTCAGGTGCCCCAAGTCAATGACGGTTTTGATCTATACCCCCACCCCTACCCCTACCCCCACATCACTTTCAAACAAATCCCAAACACCATAGCATTTCATTCATAAATATTTCAGTATGTAGCTAGCAGATAAGAGCTTTTTTTCTTTGACATAACCACATACAGCTATCCATAACAATTTCCTTTATGAAGGAAAACTACCTCTCTGCTTACCGTACTTCTGATACCAAATGTGTGGGTTTCCCACACCAAGCAATTCTGATTCTGACTACCCCAGGTTAGCACAGACCACACCACAAGGCTAAGGGCTCAGTCCCACATGTGCCACTGCCCCCCACTTCAGACGTCAATCCCAACCAAGCAGTGGGTCCTGAGGTTATCGCAGAAACCACTTTTAGGCGACAAGCTTGAGCGATGGACACCTGAGTAGGGTAAAACGTAAAAGGACCCACAGCAACCACACGGTGCAAACAGACTCATGAAGCACCTGCCTCGAAATAGCCATAGGCCCTAATGGACCAATTACAACCAGGCACCATTCCTAAGATTACCAAAAAAGGGAAAATTCCATACATTCCCATACCACCCACCACTACAGCCTGTAACTGTGGCCCCTCACCACCGCCACCTCATCGCAGTCTCTCCTCTGCTCCCTTGCTATGTATTTCATGAACTTCCATTTCTTTCACTGCCAGTGCCACCGGCCCTCACCGGATTGGGACGTCCCACCATCCAACTGGAGCGCCCACAGTTACCCACAGTTCTGTCCCACCTGGTTACATACAAGTCAGGGGTTCTCACACACCCCCTTCTTGGGTTTGGTAATTTGTTATAATGGCTCACAGAACTAAAGGCAACACTTAAGTATTACGTTTATTATAAAGGACGTAGATGAACAGCTCAATGAAGAGGTACGTAGTGCAAAATCTGGAAGTGTCCCCAAGCCCAGGAGCTTCTGCCCCCATGGAGTTGGGGTACAACTCCCTCCCAGCATGTGGATGTGTCCACCAATTTGGAAGCTCCCCAAACTCCACCGTTTAAAAAGTTTTTATGGACGTTCCATCTGTAGGTGTCATCGATTACCTCATTGGCCATTGGTAACTAACTCAATCTCCAACCCCTCTGCCCTCTGGGGGTGGGGACAAGCCTGAAAGTTCCTCTGGCAACCAGCCCTGTCCTCAAGCTCTCTAGGGGCTCCCAGCCACCCGTCATCTCAGTAACATACAAAAAGACATCATCACCACTCCACAGGTTCTAAGGGTCTTAGAAGCTCTGGTGTCCCGAACCGGGGACTAAGAGCAAGTATTATAAAAATTTTTTTAATGTTTTATTTCATTTTTGAGAGAGACAGAGACAGAGCTTGAGTGGGGGAGGGGCAGAGAGAGAGGGAGACACAGAATCCGAAGCAGGCTCCAGGCTCTGAGCTGTCAGCACAGAGCCTGAGGCGGGGCTCGAACCCACGGACCGTGAGATCATGACCTGAGCTGAAGTCAGACACTTAACTGACTGATCCACCCAGGCGCCCCTAAGACCAAGTATTATAATAAAAGAAGCTCTAAGCACCCTTATCACTCAGGAAAATACAGGGATTTTAGGATCTCTGTGCCAGGAACCAGGGGCAGAAATCAAATATGTATTTCTCTTAAATCACAATATCACACCTAATATAATCAAATACCTGGTCAGTGTTTAAATTTCTAAGTCTTACAAATGACAATTTTTTTTCTTAATTTGGAAGCCACATAAAGTCCACCCAAAGCAACTGGTTGTATGTATCGTCTTTCAAACTGTAGCTGCCTCCTCCCGCTCTTTTCTTTCCTCCTCCCCATTTGTTGTAGAAAACATTATTTGTCCCGTAGAGTTTTTCCATCTGGGCTTGTCTAATTGCATTCCCATGACATAGTCTGACATGTTCCTCTGTCCTCTGCATTGCCTGAAACTTACTAGTTAGATCTAAAGCCTTTATCAGATTCAGGGCTTCCTCCTCCTTCCCAGCAGGGGTGGGGGGTGCTGTGTTGTTTCTCTTTTGGTGGCTTTGGAGGTTGACGCTCAATGCCCAGATCCATTCATCGATTAGGGTTTGCAAAATGGTAGTATTCTAATTATATCACTCTCCCTTCATTTATTACCTGGAATGCTCCTTCTATAAAAAGAATCATTCCCCTCCTCCTTCACCTACAGTTTGGTTCCACTTTGCAAGAAAGGTATGGTTCTTACAGGAAAGACAAGGTAAATCATTTCCTTTTTATTTTTTTTTAAGTTTACTTCTTTATTTATATAAGTGAGCTCTACGCCCAACATGGGGCTTGAACTTACAACCCCAAGATCAAAAGTCACATGCTCTTCTGACTGAGCCAGCCAGGCGCCTTGATAATTTCCTTTTATTTCCCAGTTTTCAAAGTAATGAGATGAGTCCACCGCATCCTCCAAATTGACTAAATAAGAATTTTCTTTCATGTTATAAGCTTGTGCATTCAAATATATTTGAAATAAGCATATTTGATATGTTTTGATCTACTGCACTTGCTATCCATAATTATATAAAATATCTTCATGGTTCCAAAATCAAATTTCCAAAATAGTGTAAAGTCAAGAAAATCCGCCTTCTATCCCCGTCCCCTCCACCCTCCACCCCTCCTTCTCACAGGTAACCTTTTTTGGTAGGGGGGATCAAAAAACAACAACACACACATATTTCCCTTTTCTTTTTTTTTTAAGTTTATTTATTTATTTTTGAGAGAGAGAGAGAGAGAGAGAGAGAGACCCAAGCAGGCTCCAAGCTGCCACTGCAGAACCTGACGAGGGGCTAGAATGATGAACCGTAAGATCATGGCCTGAGCTGGAATCAAGAGTCAGACGCTCAACCGACTGAGCCACCCAGGCACCCCCATATTTCCTTTTTCTTATGTAAATAGTAACATACCTCATTATCTGTAACATTATGAAAAGCAAGTCACAAGACAGCTTGTAGCGTTGGATCCCAACTAAAAATGCATTTTGCTTAAATGTATCATAATGGCAACAACATTTTGATGTCTCTGCGTCTGTGCTCTAGGGGGTCTACAAGCCAGCACACCCTTTGTTTGGCCAAGTGGAGGCCAATCTGAGCAGCACACATTTGCTGGCCGGGATGGGGCAGAACTGAATTGCAAAACCAAGGTGGGAAGAGGTTAAGATCTGGAGCTGGGACAGAATCAAAGGAGGAGATAAAGAGCTAGCAGAGACAGATCCTGGAGAGGGAGAGAAAGGGACACCATTAGAATGATCAGGAAGGGTCCCCGCAAGCTAAGACTTTGGAGCCATATTGGGGGGGGGGGTGTGAATGCCTTCCCCCCTCCACCCAGAAGTCACTGAGTAAAGCTTAAATGTAAGCTTAAATGTTCACTAGCATTTTAATTTTTTTTTAATGTTTATTTTTGAGAGAGAGACAGAGAGAGAGAGTGCAAGCAGGGGAGGGGCAGAGAGAGAGAGAGAGAGGGAGACACAGAATCCAAAGCAGGCTCCAGGCTCCAAACTGTCAACACAGAGCCTGACTTGGGACTCGAACCCATGGACCACGAGATCACAACCTGAGCCAAAGTCAGACACTTAACCCACTGAGCCACCCAGGCGCCCCTGTTCACTAGTGTTTTAAATGAGAATGGATTCTTTGAAGGAGAATTTGAAGAGGTGTCAAGGGTGCTGAGGGCTAACATGGCACAAAGCAGGGGGACACTCAGAGCAGTTGACAGCTTTATAAATATCCACATAAAAAGAGATGGTAACATGCCAAGATGGACCTTGGTCTTTCTGAGGTGATAACTGATTTAACGGCTGATTTTTTTTTTTTGCCACTTTTCTACTTTAAAATTTGTTATGCAATAAGAATATATATTTTTAAATAATATATAAAACAATAACATATGATGCATTATAAAATATATAATAATATATAATATATGAAATAATAATATATAATATTTTTAAAAATAATATATTTTTATTGCATAAAAAATTTAAAAATTGGGGCACTTGGGTGGCTCAGTCGGTTAAGTGTCTGACTTCGGCTCATGTCATGATCTCACAGTTCGTGAGTTCGAGCCCCACATTGGACTCTGTGCTGACAGCTTAGAGCCTGGAGCCTGCTTCGGATTCTGTGTCTCCCTCTCTCCCTGCTCCTCCCCCGTTCATGCTCTGTCTCTTTCTCCTTCAAAAATAAATTTCAGGGGGCGCCTGGGTGGCGCAGTCGGTTAAGCGTCCGACTTCAGCCAGGTCACGATCTCGTGGTCCGTGAGTTCGAGCCCCGCGTCAGGCTCTGGGCTGATGGCTCGGAGCCTGGAGCCTGTTTCCGATTCTGTGTCTCCCTCTCTCTCTGCCCCTCCCCTGTTCATGCTCTGTCTCTCTCTGTCCCCAAAATAAATAAAAAAACGTTGAAAAAAAAATAAAATAAAATAAATTTCAGGGGCGCCTGGGTGGCTCAGTTGGTTAAGCGGCCAACTTCGGCTCAGGTCATGATCTCGCGGTCCGTGAGTTCAAGCCCCGCGTCGGGCTCTGTGCTGACAGCTCAGAGCCTGGAGCCTGTTTCAGATTCTGTGTCTCCCTCTCTCTGACCCTCCCCTGTTCATGCTCTGTCTCTCTCTGTCTCAAAAATAAATAAAAACGTTAAAAAAAAATAAAATAAATAAAATAAAATAAAAAATAAATTTCAAAAAAACATTTAAAAAAATTTTTTAAATTGTTTAAGTAGAAACCAAACACAAAAGTATACAATATTTTATAATAAGAAAAATATGATCATTATTTTTAAACAAAATAAAACACGGAGATACGGAAAGAACTGAAGGAAGTGAGTTCACACGAGGGCCACGCCAGGCCACCCTGCCCTGGGCAGGGTCTCAGTGCCTGGTCCCAGCTCTAGCAGGGGAAGCCAGCAGTGGGTGAAGGGCCAGCTCTCCAGGGCAGGGACACCTTCTCAGTCAAGGTCACAGGCTCCGGGCCTGAAGCCAGCCCTGCAACTGGCTAGCTGTGATCTTGCAAAAACAATTTCACCATTCTAAACTTCAAAAGGAACAGCTCCTCTGGCTTGCTGGGGTGTCCGGCGGATTCGACGGGACAGTAAATATAAAGTGCGTAATGCCAGGCACTTGGAAGCAGGTAATAAAACAGTAGCTCTACAGTGAGCCATGGACTCCCTATTACCTAACCGAGGTGTCACGAGTTTCTCCCACCCACAGCCCAGGCCTGTGTTGAGGCAGAACCTGAAACCTCACTCTGTCCCCAAGAGAACATCCTCTCTGCAAAAGAACCAGTGAGCCTTGGGGGTTACTAAAGATTCTGGAGGGACAGTGTGGATGCACCAGGTAGAACACTGGGCACCAGGCTTCCCCCCTCGAGGCCCCCCAAAAGCTGTCATCTCTCCCAGCCCCTCCCCCTCCACCTGCCGCGCCACCCACGTTCACTTCACTGACCCCAGCTTCCCTGCCTGCACCGCCTCATCCCCTCAGGTCTCCCCCGGGGTGTCCATCCTCCACCCAGCATCTTAGCTACATCCAGCCTCCCCCATCTGACAAGGAAGACCCCCAGGGCACCTGGAGCTGATCTCCTTAGAAACGTAGCCAGGGGTACAGTTAATAAATCCAGTGCGATTTTTTCCCCTGATACATACAGGAAAAGACACAGGCTCAGAGTGGTTATGCGAGTCGCCTGAGGACACAGAGCAGACAAATAACAGGACAACATCTTTCAAATAGTCCCTTGACTCAAAACCCCAGTCATGCCAGCAAGACCCCCTTATAAGGACTGGCATCCCTCCCCTCGACCTGGCTGTCCCCAGGAAGCTCTCAGATCCTCCTGAGCATCCGGGAAGGAAGAAAGGACCACACGCGCCTATACATGCTCCCGCTGGCTCAGACACACAAACATGCGCGCGTGGGCGCTCATACACATGCAGTGTGCACGCCGCACTCACCCACGTATAGGCACACCACCCACACCTCCGCACACTCACACACACGTGCCTCTGTTCCCACAACGCCCACCAGTCTCTGAACAACAACTGAACTCTGTCATCTCCCTGACTCCTCCCGGGGCAGGCATGTGCCCATCTCAGTGTCGATCGGAGTGGGAGCTTCAGTCGTTGTTGAAAGAACAACATTAAGTATCCATTTTTTAAAACTCCTGGTCTGTGTGCTGCAATGGCTGCCCGTCCACAGCATCACCGGTCACCCAGACTCACTTTTCAAATGTGTGGTCACATCCCGCAGCTCCCGAGTGCTGGCCCCGTGAAGGGCACGGCCAATGCACTTACAAGGTCAGAAGCAACCCAGAGGTTCCTCCTGAGAACCCAGCCCCTCCGAGTGGCCATGCAGCCCAGTGGGAAGGCCACTGCCACCCCAGCCTGTGTCCTTGTCCAAGCCCAGACACCTTACCTGCAGGAGGGCACTGACATCTGCTTTGTTAGGATTCCATGGGACGTGAGTGAGAGACACTCAGCACAGCACCCAGAATGAAGTGGGTACTTGACTTTAAAAAATTGTTTTAGGGGCACCTGGGTGGCTCAGTCAGTTAAGCATCCGACTTCGGCTCAAGTCATGATCTCGCAGTTTGTGGGTTGAGCCCCGCGTCGGGCTCTGTGCTGACAGCTCAGAGCCTGGAGCCTGCTTCAGATTCTGTGTCTCCCTCTCTCGCTCTCTGCCCCTCCCCCCACTCGCGCTCTCTCAAAAATAAATAAACATTGAAAAAATTTACTAGTAGCCACATGTTTAAAAAAGTAAAAAGAAACAGGTGTAATTAATTTTTGATATATTTTATTTAATCCGATATATCCAGAATATTATTATTTCAATAAGGAACGGGGATGAGAATTCCTGAGATATTTTACAATTGTTTTTTCACGCTAAGCCTTCCAAACATCGCGTGCGTTTTACACTTATAGTACACCTGCATTCAGACTAGCCTTATTTCCAGGGCTTGTGAATCACATGAGGCCCATGGCTGCTGTGGCCCTTTGGGAGCTGGATTTCACCTTCAGGGAGGGTGGGTGGGTATAGGTGCGAGCAGAGGCCACCCAGAGAGGGCCAGGCACCTCAAGGTGACATGCTGAGAAGAGCTGGATGCTGGGGACAGGGCGCAGAGGTGTGGCTGAAAGGGGCCAAGTGACCGGGAGGGGTGGGAACACCTTACTGTGGTTTGTCTTCCCTGTGCTTCCTCCTCGGATCCTCAGTACAAACCGCCCTGCTCTCCCCCAGCTGATAAGAGAGTTCTCCAAGCCCATTGACCTAAGGAGCCTTGCTGCTAGGTGAACACAGAGATCTTTCTGGAGATGATCCTTATGTGAGTTACATTAACTTTAAAAATAACAAAAATAGGGGCACCTGGTGGCTCAGTCGGTTGAGCGTCTGACTTTAGCTCAGGTCATGATCTCACAGTCTGTGAGTTCAAGCCCCGCGTCGGGCTCTGTCTGACAGCTCAGAGCCTGGAGACTGCTTCGGATTCTGTGCCTCCCTCTCTCTCTGCCCCTCCCCTGCTCACACTCTGTCTGTCTCTCAAAAATAAATAAACATTAAAAAAAAATTTTAATAATTATAATAATAAAAATAGAAGAGGTGCCTGGGTGGCTCAGTCAGTTGAGGGTCTGACTCTTGATTTCCCTTCAGGTCATGATCCCAGGGTCCTGAGATCGAACCCCACATCAGGCTCCATGCTGAGCCTGGAGCCTGCTTGAGATTCTCTCTCTCTCTCTGTCTCTCTCTCTCTCGCTAAAATTAACAGAAAGAAGTCACAGGAGCTAAGGTCTCAGGGGAAGCCAGGCGTGTGCTGATTTCCATTCCAACACGTCTAACACTCTTCACTTGATCTGGATCATCCACCCTGCTGCACCTCCCACCCCGCCTAGGGGACTCCTACTCCAGTGCCCCGTCAGAATGCAGGGTCTGTGCACCTGTGCCTGGCACTTCCAGCATCCAAAGCCTGGGCTGTCAGCTCCTTGAGGACAGGTGCCAGGTGTGGCCCTTCACTTCCTCCACGAGCCCAGGCTCACTTTATCCTACCCACCAGAGGCAACTGAGTCTACAGTTTGGCCACCCAGGTGGCCCTGACCAGAAGAGGGGAACCAGAGGCTCTGGCCTGTACCCCCCCTGCCAAAGCAAGGCCACCTCTCCCTCATCCCATCTACAGGGGACTCCCCAGGGGAGGGGGAGGAGGAGGAGGAGGAGGAGGAAGAGGAGGAGGAGGAGGAGGGGAAGGAGCAGAAGGCGGGGTAGAGAGGGCAAATGCTTTGAGCGAAGAGGCAAACAGGAACTGAGCGGGGTTCCCACCTTGGGTTGGCAGCAATGAGTCCCTGGCAAGGGGAGGAAACACCAGAGCAAGAAAGCTAGGCTGGGGGGGGGGGGGGGGGGCGGGCAGGCAGGGAGTTGGAGGAGAGTAAAGAAGGCCCGTCATATATACGAGAGCACCTTTGCTCTAAGGGTCCAGCTCGATGAGTTTTTGCCACCTGAATCAAGATGGAGGTCATTGCCAGCACCCCATAAGTTTCCCTCGTGTCTCTTCCCAGTTATCACCCTAGGGGCCAGGGAGAGAGGGGAGAGGAGGGAGAGGAGATACACTGTCAGCAGAACCCCAGCTTACTCCTTGCACGCACATCTTAACAATAATCACATGCGATCCAGGTCTGAGCCACAGCAAGCCCAACTCTGCCTCCTTTCCCAAGTGGTAACAATAGCAGATTCATTCGCTTGGAGGGGGAGGGAGGGGGGTGGGGACACCATTCCAGCCATCTATGTGTGTGGGCAGTGGCTCCCAAACAAGGAATGCAAGAAATATCACATGTATTTGACCTTCTTTAAATCAAGTTAAATCCCATGCCAGTTACTGTCCCACCAGCTGCCCAGAAAACCGATCTTGGATGTGACAAGGGCTTCAGCATGTCGCAAGATTCTCTCTAGGTCACAGGGTTTCCTGTAGCATCAGAGCTACAGGAAGTACCCTTGGACCAGATCATCCATCTGCACTGGTTATCAAGAAGACACCTGTTTCCCCAGAGGATGCCACCCATTCCTGATGGGAGATTCTGCCGCTTCCATGCCAAGTTTGGGGCCCCGGGGAATTCGTATTGAGGCTGAGGGTCCCCAGGTGTCCCACACAGCCATGCCCTTGCCACACAGCCTAAGGAGATCACCGCGAAGAGACACCCACCTCTGTCCTGTCCCCATTCTGAGGGACTAACACCTGTCCCGTACTGCTCTCAGGGCTTCTCTCTCCCCTTTCACCTCTGGGAATCTGGCATAAACTGCTCAGTGACTTCTAATAACGCTACATTTTTATCCCATCACACATGAGATATCCTCTTGAAATCCCCTTGAAATCCTCTCAAACGCCTAAGAGAAAGGCATCATTATCCCTTTGTACAGATAAGAAAATGGAGGCCGGGAGAGAGTGAGTTACCCTGGCAGGAAGAGGTGGAGGTGATACTCAGGTTCAGATACTCCAGAGCCTATTTGCTGTAGTGCCCCCAGATGCCGGGCCAGGACCTCAGAAGTAGGAGCACAGTAATGAATAGGCCAGCACTAACGGCAGGCACGGACGTCACTTCCTGATGAGTTTGTCCTGGCCCCATCATTACTCCCAAAGCTCCCAGAGCTGGGGCCACCTCCACACTGGACTGTGGACTCTTACAGGCCCTCCTTGGAAATGCTCCCAACCTGGAAACACAGAGCTTCAGACTTCAGTCCTGGCAAAAGTCCTGGCAAAAGTTACCCGCTCCTCTTAGGGGGATAAAATGGAAACCCTGAGAGGGGAGCAGGACCACCCAGGAAACCGGTCCTAATCAAGAACCGGGTCACCTGCTTTCCTGACCACCTGCCCCAGGCCTGATCCCTGAACTGCATCCTGTCCAGGGCAAAGCAGTGTGTGTTCGTGGTGACAACTGTCTACGGTGCACTGAGGTCAGGCCTGCCACGGGGCACCAGGTCCCTGCACGAGAAGCTGGGGGATGTGGCTCGTGTAGGGCTACCCTCCTTGCCCTGAGCCAGGAGGCCAGACCTAGAAGCTTTCTTGGGAGCCCAGAGTCAGACCTCTCAAAAGGATTTTTTCTCGAGGCGCCTGGGTGGCTCAGTTTGTGTTAAACATTCTACTCTTGATTTCAGCTCAGGCCATGATCTCACGGTTTGTGAGATTGAGCTCTGCGCTAACAGCATGGAGCCTGCTTGGGATTCTCCCTCTGCCCCTCCCTCCCTCCCTCTCTCTCTCTCTCTCTCTCTCTCTCAAAATAAATAAATAAACCTAAAAAAAAAAAAGAAAGAAAGAAAGAAAAAAAGATTTTTTTCTCAATCCTCCACCCCAGAACTAGTAGAGTAACAGAGGTTACAGCCCGGAGCTAGGGAGCAGCCATTCCAAATAACTGAGCACCTACAATGTATGTCCACGTGTTCATTTGACCAGCGTCGGGCTCCCACTGCATGCCAGGACTACACTGTAGAGGAGATCGGCATGCACCCTGCTCTTTGAGCTCACAGCCTGGCGGGGAGACAAAAAAAGGAAGGGGCAGAGCCAGGTTCATGGGCACGTAGCCTGCACAGTCACACGGGGCCCCAAGCTTGGAAGCGCTGTGTGTTTGGTTTTGCTGTCACCGTCTTGACATTCTTAACCATTTTTGAGCAAAGGGCCTCACATTTTTGATTTTGTACTGGGCCCAGAAAATCATGTAGCCAGTCCAAGGAACAGGCAAGCCAAGATGCCGTGATACATGCCCAAATAGAGGAAGTGGGGGCACAAAAAGGGCTCCAAATAGTCTTCTCAAAAGAACGGATAAGATAACCCCAGCTGAATCCGGACGGATGAGCGGGACACATCACACAAAGAAGGGGGAAGAATGTACCTAGCAAAGGGAGAGCCTTTAGGGGCACCTGGCTGGCTCAGTCAAAGCATAGGACTCTTGGTTTTGGCTCAGGTCACGATCTCGCTGTTCGTGAGATTGAGCCCTGCATCAGGCTCTGTGCTGACAGTGCAGAGCCTGCTTGGGATATTCTCTCTCTCCCTCTCTCTCTCTCTCTCTCTCTCCCCCTCTCTCCCCCTTTCTGCCCCTGCCCCTCTCAAAAATAAACATTTTTTTTCAAGGGAGAGCCATTGTACAAACACCCTGAGATGAGAAAGTTCAGGGTGCTTCATAGAAGTGGTGAATGCAGGGGAGCAGAAGGGCCAGAGCATTCTGAAGAACAACAAAATGGAGGGGTGCCTCCTACTGGACATCAAGACTTTTGGTAAAGCTCCTCTAATTAAGGGAGCATAGCTTTGGGAAAAACAGACCAGTGCAACAGAACAGAGACCCCCAAAACGAACCCACACACAAATGGAAACATGGTTATGACAGAGAAGGCATGAATCAGTGGGGAAATGATACATTATTCAATAAATGTTGCAAGAACGATCAGCTATCCATATAGGTAAAAAAAAAAAAAAAAAAATTAGACCTCTGTTTTGCACCACACAGAGAAATAAATTCCAGGTGGCTTAAAGACCTAAGTGTTAAAAGTAAAAAAAAAAAAAAAAAAAAAAAAATTAATATTTATTTTTGAGAGAGAGACAGAGTGTGAATGGGGAAGGGGCAAAGAGAGAGGAGGACAGAGGATCTGAAGCAGGTCTGAGCTGACAGCAACGAGTCTGGAGCTGGAGTCGAAACCACAAACTGTGAGGTCATGACCTGAAGTCAGACCCTCAACCAACGGAGCCACCCAGGCGCTCCAAAAAGTAAAGCTTCAAAACTTTCAAAACAAACAATCAACACAACCAAAAAAAAGAGTATCTTTATAAACTGCAAAGCAGAGAAAGGATTTCTTTAAAATAGTGCAGAAAGGGTCTTTTCCTAAAAGGAAAGATAAGCTGGACCACACTGCTAATTTAAAAAATTTTAGAGACTCTTAAAAACTGAGAACTGAGGGTTGATGGGGGTGGGAGGGAGGGGAGGGTGGGTGATGGGCACTGAGGAGGGCACCTGTTGGGATGAGCACTGGGTGTTGTATGGAAACCAATTTGACAGTAAATTTCATATTAAAAAAAATAAAAATTTTGTATAACAAAATGTGTGCATACTCGGATTTATTCACTCTCTCCTCAAACCCCCTGTCAAGCACAGCCTGGTCTAGAAGGGTAGAGCTTCCCAGGTGGAGGACAGGAAGGGATGGACAGGAGACTGAGACTGAGACGTCTAGCCATGCGTCTAGCCATGGTTCCCAACTTCCTGTATCAAGGAAGTCAAATTATTAACCAAAATTTTACTTAGTAAAGACGCCATCAAAACAAACTATCAAATACACCTAGCTTTTCCTTCCTCGGGGTTTCCCATCTGGCAGGCTCTCACCTTGCCCCACAATGGGCTCTTTCCCACCCCTAAGTATCAGCTGGGTCTCACATTGCCCTGCTTGTTCTTGGCATCTATCACAATCCGTCAGGTTTGTCTATGATCTCTCTCCCACTAGATTCCACGTGGCCAGTGACCCTGACTGTCAAGGGGTCTAAACAGGCAGCCCATGGGGCCAAGACACACTTTTTTTGTTTGACTTGTCTACTGTTTTCCCAAACTTCAACTTATTGGCAATATTTAAAAATCAAGAGATTTTAGGGGCGCCTCGGTGGCTCAGTCAGTTGAGCATCCCACCCTTGACTTCAGCCCAGGTCATGATCTCATGGGTTTGTGAGTTCTGAGCCCTGCATCAGGCTTTGCGCTGACAGCACGGAGCCTCCTTGGGATTCTCTGTCTCTCCCTCTCTGCCCCTCCCCCACTCGAGTTTTTTCTCTCTCTCACCCAAAAATAAACATTTTTTTTAAAAATGAAGAGATTTTCTATAAATATCAGAGGGTCCAAGTTGTCTTGAAAAAGATCCAGCACAATGGGCTGGAGGTGAGTAGCTGTTACAGCCTCTAGTTCTCACCCAGGCCCCCTCCACACCCCATTACATCACACTTGGCTGTCTGCACTCCTTTATCTTACCTGAATGGCCCCTGGAGGTCTTTGGAATCTAAATCCACTCTATTCTCCCTTGCAACAGAGCATTTCAATTTATATACTGAAAAAACAAGAACGGTTGACTGTTTTGAAGAAAATATTTTGACTACTCTCGGGGAAGGCTCTCCCCCACACAATTTGGAGGGCACACAGGACCCCTTAAGGTGCCTGAATTCTTCTTTGCCCCCAGAACCAGAGTTACTCTCCCTTGAATCCACGCTAATGAGGTGGGCATTCTTTCCGTAGATTATATAAATGACATACTCAAAGCAGATTAACCCAGTTTTAGATTAGATTCATCTAAACAATACGTGATTTAGTTAAGGTTTGGATTATATTATTTGTTGATTAAATACAAGTGCTGCCCTAAAGAAAGAGTTCGTGGGTAACTGGGTGGGCATGATAGTGGGAATGTGTCGCGTTTGGGAGGTTCAGCATCTAAATCCCATTTAAAGGGTGCCAATCTACCGCACGAAAAATCTTCTCCAAGCAGGCAGGGCTGCAACAGGGTCAAGAAGGTGGAACGTGCCAGACAACAGAGAACTCAGGCTCTCCCGAAACCTCCGCCACTTTTCTGCGCAGCCCTGACACCTTCCTCCCGCACTGCGCAGGCGCCTAGACGGACCAACCTTTCCCTTCCCCTTCTACCACTCCCGGAATCGAGAGGACGCCCTCCCGCAGCAGAGCTCCTGCGCAAGCGCCGTCTCGCGTCCCCGCTCCCGGACCAATCGGAAACGGCGGCGCCAGGGGGCTGGGGCCACGACGTCGTGGGTGGGGCCAGGACGTGAGGGCAGCGCGCTGGCGTCACAGGGGCGGCTATATAAGTGAATACAGGCGCCGCCCCTCCGCCCCAGTCACTGAGCCGCCGCCGAGGTCTCAGCAGCCTCCCCCTTGAGCCCCCTCGCTTCCCGACGCTCCGTCCCCCCTGCCCGCCTTCTCCCGCCGCCGCCTTCCGCAGGCCGTTTCCACCGAGGAAAAGGAATCGTATCGTATGTCCGCTATCCAGAACCTCCACTCTTTCGGTAAGCCGCGGAAAAGTCCCGTGGGGAGAAAGGCCTGGGTGGGGTGGCGAAGTGCTCCGGGCCCGGAAACCTGCCAGCGCTCCGGGCTTTCGTAAACTTGGGAGGAGGGAAGATATTCGCGCTCGCAGGAAGCGGGGCCCGGCCGGGGCCCTGGGGTCGGTCCTTAAGTGCGACCGGAAGGAGCGGGCAGGGAGGCAACCCTTGGGCAGTCCCAGTGTCTATCGGGTGGCGCATTTACTAATGGCTCCCGGGCCGCCTTGGGCCCCACCCGCCCCCTCCCGCCACCCCTGCGTCACGTCCGTTACGTCACCGCCGTTGTCACGGACCCGGGAGTGAGAGGCGGTGCCAGGCCTAAGTGACAAACGCTCCCGCCAATGGGGCGGGAAGCTTGGCCCCGCCTTGGAGCTTTGGTTCCGGCCGGTTGCATCAGCCGGGTGGGGCACTGCCTGCAGTCCAGGCTCCCCCGGCACGTGATCGGCTTCCGAGGGCGGGCCCTCGGCTTTCCCCCGGCGCTGGGGAAGCCAGCCGTCCCGGACTGACCCGTTCCGGGGACGGCCAACAAGGACTTGTCTGACTTGATCTCAGCCCTGGCGATTTCAGTAGTTGTTTTCTGGGCGCGCAAAAGATCCATTGGGAGGGTGACAATGGCACCTGAACCCCAACAGCTCTAACCGAGTTTGCTCTTTCTTCCCAGACCCCTTTGCTGATGCAAGTAAGGGTGATGATCTGCTTCCTGCTGGCACTGAGGATTATATCCATATAAGAATTCAACAGAGAAACGGCAGGAAGACCCTTACTACTGTCCAAGGGATCGCTGATGATTACGATAAAAAGAAACTAGTGAAGGCGTTCAAGAAGGTAGGTATTCGGTGAAATCGTAAGAATATCACATTTAACTTGCTTGGGGGGGGGGGCTCACTTGTATTCTCAGGAGGAGTTGTTGGTGCACTTGGGCTGCACTTCGTCTAATTTGTTTTGCTTCATTCATGCTTGCAGAAATTTGCCTGCAATGGTACTGTAATTGAGCATCCAGAATATGGAGAAGTAATTCAGCTACAGGGTGACCAGCGCAAGAACATATGCCAGTTCCTTGTAGAGGTGAGTTCCATCACTTGGTGACGATCCATTTGTGCCTCTACCCTGTCTACATGTCCGATCCTTCCTACTCTATACTCAGTCTCCTGAGGACATAGAAGTTGGTATTGTAAGACTAAGCAAAACAATTGAGTTTTGAAGTAGATAAGTATTCCCAAAAACAGAAGGGACTTGTCTGCCTTATTTAATTCGTATATGGATGTACTTTTTTTGTTTGTTAAGTAATCTCTACACCTAGTGTGTGGGCTAGAACTTAAAACCCCCAGATCAAGAGTCACATGCTCTACTTGACTGAGTCAGCCTGGTGACCACTTTAAAGATGCACGTTTAAATGGCGCACAGATACTAGAATACACACGATGTCTGGTTGGCAGTTCCTAAGCGCTAAAACCCTCTTATATCATTCGTTCTTTACTGAGTACCCTGAGTTAAGAACCATTGTGCTCCTAGTGGTTGAGGTGTGTGCCTTGGCTCTTGGACTTCTTTTGCCCAGTGTAGGAGCAAGAATACAGAGTTGTTGGCATCAGAAATCGGGGGGGGGGGGGGTTGATCCCCTACTATAATTTTGTCTTTTTTTCTTTGCAGATTGGACTGGCTAAGGACGACCAGCTGAAGGTTCATGGGTTTTAAGTGCTTTTGGCTCACTGAAGCTTAAGTGAGGATTTCTTTGCAATGAGTAGAATTTCCCTTCTGTCCCTTGTCACAAGTTTAAAAACCTCACAGCTTGTATAATGTAACCATTTGGGGTCTGCTTTTAACTTGGACTAGTGTAACTCCTTCATGCAATAAACTGAAAAGAGCCATGCTGTCTAGTCTTGAAGTCCCTCATTTAAACAGAGGTCAAGCAGTAGGCGCCTGGCAGTGTCCGGCCTGAAACCAAGCAGTAACGTCATGTTTCGGTCAAGCCCAGAGCCCCAAGATCACAGCCGGCTATGTCTGGCCAGAAGCTCCTCGGCTCTCCCTCTTCAGAGTTCCCTGCCCTAAGAGAATGTCACCACCTGAGCAGCCCGCGGTGGAGCTGAGAGGACAGGATGGGGTAAGCCGGCCACAGCAGCGGTGCTGCCACAGGGAGTCTTGGTAGTCAAAGAAAGATCCCTGGTGTCTCCAACCTGACCGGGCGGGCGGAGCTTAGAGCGGCCACCTTCCCTCTAGCAAGGTGTGATAGGACGTCTGACTTGCCACCAAAGTCTTTTTGACCAGACATATCCTAGCTAATTGATGTCCGAACACCAGAATGTGAGGCCAACCTTCTATCCGAGTTAAACTTCTGACAAGGGAACAAACTTCAAACCGATGTATGAGTCCTGTAGCTGGCTGTAGAGCTTGCACCTTACTAGCAGCAGCTGCCCAAGTGCCATGTGAAGTAACAGACTGGTTTTTTGGTTTATTTTTTCCTTCAGTTTTAATGTTATGTAATGTATTTAAGCCCTTATTTAAATAAAACTTGTTTTCAGAAACACCTGATTTGCAGATTGTATTTTATGTGTAGTCAGTCTTGTACGTGGGAAGGAACCACAGAAAGGGGCAGTGGAGGGTAGTCTACACCTGCAGGCCAACGGGGACCTCAACCTCTTGGCCAAGAAAACCTTCAGTGAGCTTGTCCCTTGCGTGTCGCCAGAGCTGCAGTGTCCTTAGAGTCCTGAAAGGAGGGACTGCAGGGTGGACGGATTCACTGGTGGTCGTTGGGCCATCCCGGTTCAATGGCCATGGAGGAACTCGCCTTGTGAACTGATGGAGCAGTTTGGTTGGAAACCCTTGAGTCCCCTCAGTGACGGGATCTTGCCTTTCTAAAGGTTGTAACAAGGGAGAAACATGGTGTGGGATTTAATCTGATCCTCAGACCCCTGGGAGGGACACAGAAGTGCTTTTTCCAGGGGATACATTTATAGGGTTAACAGTTAAGGGACTATAAAGCAGTTTAAGAAAAAGGTCAGGCCATCCCTTAGAGAAGAACAATGAATGTGATTCATTCTATTAAAATTCTGTCAGTATGTGGATCATGAACTGGTACCAATTGCAGATTGTAAAATACAGGCTTCAAACTACTGAGTAGTCATGAATCCACTTTTCCTATTGCCCCTTGTAAATACTGGTCAGCCTTGCGAATAAGTCTGTACAGAGGCCAGCCTAGAACAAGGTGAAGTGCGGGGGAAGGCTGGTGAAAGGCTGAGCCAGTGGCAGCTGCCCTGAAAATAGGATTTTAATCTGGGAGGTAGAGGGTTACAACAAGGTCTTACAAAACTCATGTGTTCAGCAAACAAGATTTGAGTGATACTTTTGCTTTTTAAGGTTTATTTTTGACAGAGAAACCGACTGCCAGCAGGGGAGGGGCAGAGAGGGGGAGACAATCCAAAATAGATTCCAGGCTCTGAGCTGTCAGTGCAGACGTGGGGGGGTGTCAAACTCACCAAGGGGTAGATCACGATCTGAGCCGAAGTCGGACCCTACCGACTGAGCCACCCAGACACCCCTTGATAGTTTTAAGTAAGATTTCATTACAAAGCAAAGGGCTATTCAGAAGCTTCTAGCAGCAACCAACCCAGGAGGCCAACCCACAGAAGACCACAGTCAGGAAATAAGATAAAACAGTAAGAGAATCCTGCTATAGGTTGATATGCAGGTCCTGTGCTAGGCTGTTGAGATATCTTGCCTTTTAAGGACTTCCAGCATTCTAGAATGAGATTATTGAGAGAGTTAAGCCAGCAACGTCAGTAATCCACCATCTGTAATCAAAATGGTTATCCGTGAACATGACAGGAGAGGACACTCTTAATTCAGTATCTCAGGCTGGAGATAAAAGTATAGTCGTGTCCGTTGGATGGTTGGGGGAAATTTGCAAGGCTAAAAAGTGGTAGGGTTTCCTCCAGAACCCAAGCTCTCCATCCTTGCCCTTCCCACCAGGTGACCTGTACATTTCCAATTTAAAGAGTTCGTTTTACCAAGATCCGTGTATGCAGTGTCGAGTGTGGGGATCGCGGGGCACACAACAGTAATCAGGAAGACACCCTGTGCTCTGGAAGCCGGTGGCCTGACAGGAGTGGAAAACCAGCACACGGCCTTGACACGAGGCAGAAAGGAGCCAATGCCGCCCCTGGCTTGGCCAAAGAGTCACAGGTTTGGGGGACTGGCCAATCTTCCCCACCCCGTCCACACCCACGGGGGCCAGGGAAGGCTTCATAAAGGAGGTGCCATCTGAAGCAGCGTGTTAACAGAGGAGTCAGGATCCAGAGGTGGGAGCACCCAGAGTATATGAGGGCCCTAAGGTAGGAGCGCTTGGCTGGAACAAAGGCCTTGTATAGAGCAGGAATAACAGTACTGTCTCTATGCCAGGCCTGTGCTGAGAGCTGGTATACCCTGACCTGTTCGCTTAACAGGAGGGACTCGGCCCTATGGTAGAACGTTCTGAGAAGTGGGACGGCTGAGCCAGCAAGCAGGTGATGAGATGGAGCAGAGGGGAGGGAGGGCTGGAAGGCTGGTGTGAGGTCAGAGTGGGCTGAGCCACAAGCTAAAACATTCAGATGTCAGCCTGCAAGAAGTCACGGTGAAGAGATCTCGAGAAGCGTCTCCCGGCTCTGTGCTCTCGGTTCCTCTCCCCCCACCGCGCCCCCACCCCCAGTCTCCTCTCTGCCTCCACTCTGTCTGTCTGTCCTCCCCTTCCCTCTCCTGTTTCCTCCCTTCTCACCTCACTCTCCTGGCCCCAACCAAGGCCCACCCTCTGCCACAGGGACAAGCCGACACAAACCCAATGTTCCTTAAAATTGTGTTAGCAAGACGAAATGAATACTGGTCAGCTAAAGCTGCACAGGAATCCACAAAAACTACTTTAAAGCCTATTCAAAGCTCACCCATAAATAGGACAAAGAAACATGGTCTATTTGGGAACTGAACATGCTACCAACTAGCTCTGCAATTGACCTGCTTCCTTATTTACCAGCCTGGGTGCTGCCCCCTTGTGGCATGAGTGTCAAAACACAGTTTACTGTTCACCTGGCTTGGAAACGAAGCGAGAGCTCCCTAACTTTTCAGGAGATACACACTGTTTCAGAATTAGCAAATCGTGTGAGGCTCTGGCCATTTCTTCTCTTGGACTCCCTTAAATCCTCCTAGTTTAAATATTCATAAAACGTACTGTTCTTGAGAAGCTTGTCAAAAATTCAGATTCTAGGGGCGCCTGGGTGGCTCAGTGGGTTAAGCGTCTGACTTCAGCCCAGATCATGATCTCAAGGCGCATGGATTCAAGCTTTGCATCTGGCTCTGTGCTGACAGCTCAGAGCCTGGAGCCTGCTTCAGCTTCTGTGTCACCTTCTCTCTCTGCCCCCTCCCCCAATTGTATTCTCTTTCTCTTTCTCTCTCTCTTAAATAAATAAACTTAAAAAAAAATTCTAGGGGCGTCTGAGTGGCTCAGTTGGTTAAGTTTCTGACTCTTGATCTCAGCTCAGGTCTTGATCTGAGGGTCGTGAGTTAAAAAAAAAAAAAATCAGATTAGAGGCCCCACCCAGGATAGCTAAGCTTTGCTGGGTGTCAGCTGAACAATCCACCTGCTTCTCAAGGGCCTACAAAAATGTCTGGGAACTGAAAGAAATTCATCATTTCCCAAATTTGACCCCCAAACTGCAAAACTCAGAATGCATAAGTGTTTAACACTACAAAAGATAACACTGGCTGTAACTGTAATATAATTCCTATATAACTATATGAAAATGTAATAAACATTTCTAGAAAAGGAACATTATTTGTAACAAAACTTAGATTTGTAAAGTGTACAAACATCTTCCCAAAAATACTACAGAAAACGTCTATTTGGCCTGTGGGTGTACATTATTCACTTGGTATGAGGCACAACAGAACCTCTGAGGTCAGAATGTCTGGCCCACAAACTCCAGGAAATGACCCTGCCTCTAGAGCCACAGACTCGGATCCAGAGATTCTGATGTGGGGCCCAGGAACCTGTCTTTTTAACATCAGCCAATTCAAATGGGAGGACCACAAGCCATACTGGGGAAACACTGATGTGGCTAATGGGGAGCTATTGAGGAAACATGAGCAGGAGAGAAGCATTACCAGAGCTAAGTTTCAGGGAAAGAAATCAAGAGTACTGTATTTAAGGGGCACCTGGCTGGCTCAGTCGGTGGAGCGCACAACTCTTGATCTCAGGATTATGATCCAGACTCTCACGTTAGATGCAAAGATTTCTTAAAAATAAAATCTTTAGCGGCATGTGGGTGGCTTAGTCAGTTAAGTATCCAACTCTGGATTTCAGCTCAGTGTGATCTCACGGTTCATGAATTTGAACCCTGTGTTGGGCTCTGCACTGACAGTGTGGAGCCTGCTTGGGATTCTCTCTCTCTCTCTCTCTCTCTCTCTCTCTCTCTCCTCTCTCAAAATAAAGTTTAAAAAAATTTTTTTAATCTTAAAAAAAAAAAAAAAAGAGTATTTAAGATGGTTTGAAAAGGGGGTGGCCAAGAGTCAGAACTTGGTTACCAGCATCTGAGAAACCAACCCCTGACATTTTGGCATTTTCACGTATGTGAAAATGTGGGCATTTCTTGCAAGACTGTCCAGAGCTTTTATCAGATTCTTTTTTTTTTTAACAAGATTTTTTTATAATTTGTATTTTTAATTTTTTTTTTTTAACGTTTATTTATTTTTGAGACAGAGAGAGACAGAGCATGAACGGGGGAGGGTCAGAGAGAGGGAGACACAGAATCTGAAACAGGCTCCAGGCTCTGAGCTGTTAGCACAGAGCCCAACGCGGGGCTCGAACTCACTGACCGCGAGATCATGACCTGAGCTGAAGTCGGCCACTCAAACCACTGAGCCACCCAGGCGCCCCTATAATTTGTATTTTTAAGAGAGAGAGAGCACGAGCACAAGCCAGGAAGGGGCAAAGGGGGGGTGGGGACACAGAGGATCCAAAGCAGGCTTTGCACTGACAGCAGCAAGCCCGATATGGGGCTTGAACTCATGAACCGTGAGATCATGACCCGAGCCGAAGATGGAGGCTCAACCGACTGAGTCACCCGGTCGGCCCTGCTTTTATCAGATTCTTAAAAGAGCCTGTTACCCAAAACCCCTAAGAATCACTGGCCTGTGGTTTCCTCCCCAGGCTTACAAAGCCCCAGGGACTAACAAAGCTTATCCAGGCACAGCAGTGCAAGCAGCAACATGCCTTTTCCAATATCGACTTTGAAAATTAATAACTATTTAAAAATATTTCTAAACAACTCCCAAACCGAGCGAGGGCTGGGCAAAAGGCACACACGCAGCAGCCAGACTCCACAGCCTCGGATGCCCCAGTGTGACTCACTCGCTCCCGAGCCGCTGTCGCCAGCCGTCACCCGGCCTCGGCGGTCTGGGTGGTTGCACAGTTTAAATTGTCTTTAATCTTGGTCCTTGATGGTCAATTTGTACCCAGAATGGACACCTAGTTAAAAACAGGAAGCACAGGGAACGCAGAAGTTGAACATGTTAACGTGGAGCGTGAAACACGACAGTCTTTTGTGTGGGTCACGTCACTGGCTCTCCATTTCTGTGGAACAACAGGAAACAAGCATGAGGACAAAGTCAATGCAGAGAGATGTGACCGAGCTAGGTCCCACGGTCCACCTTGGAGACAGAACTGCAGACTCTCGCTACTCAGTATCCCCGTGAGCTCGTTAAGATTTTAAGCCTGATCCCAGACCTCCCAAACCCATCTTCATTTTTTTTTTTTTCATTCTTTATTTTTGAGAGAGCAAGCAAGCAAGCGCAAGTGGGGGAGGGGCAGAGAGAGAGGGAGACACAGAATCCGAAGCAGGCTCCAGGCTCTGAGCTGTCAGCCCAGAGCCCGACGCGGGGCTCGAACCCACAAGCCATGAGATCACGACCTGAGCCGAAGTCAGACACTTAACTGACTGAGCCACCCAGGTGCCCCTCCATTATGGTTTTAGATGTGCATTTAAAACCCACAAAAATAGTCCAAGTATGGAAAGCAACAGGTATGAGCTGAATATGGACTGAGTTCATTGCACTAGCTAAGAGGTGCAGAAACCTGGCTGTCACATCAGCTGGGGAGTTCTTCGGTGGTACCAAGACTGGGCTTAGCCCCCAAAGCCTCAGGCCAGAACTAGGGGGTGGCCCATGAGTGATGATTATCTAGCCACTCACGCCCATGGAACCCCATCAGACCTGCAGTTCCCATCCATCTGACTAAGAGGACTCCAGAATGTCAAAAACAATGCTGAAGAAGAAAATATGGTGTTGGCTAGATCTAATTGGACTTTTCCTTCATTGGAGCCAAAGACAGCCTGCATCTCTCATGTGGGATTTGCAATGTGCTTGTATGTGAGTAGCCTGAAACTCTTCTATCACCCCCTGGGAAAAATAATACAAAAGCTATAACAAATGTAAGGGGACCCCAATGAACATTAGATTTTTTTAAGTACATAATAAAATCTAAATCTACATTTTAATATACATTTGTTCTCAGAACCAAATGTGATGCAGTATCACTTTTTAATTGGTCTAAAGTCATGCTTTTTCTTCTAATTAAATCTAAACAGTGTTTTGTCACATTTTTATGAGGAAAGTCAAAATGTGTCTATGATCACCACAAATTATATTTTAAATTGAACTTTAAAGAGAACGAATCATAACTGACCAACCTCAAATTACCTTTTAATTAAAATGCTGGGCATATGCCAGGCATTGGAAAGAAAAAGATTTAAAGTTTCCAGGTTGGTCCTCTAGATCATTGATATGACAGGGAAAAGGATTTGGAGTCCAAAAACGTCAAGACTCACTGAGCGAGAACTCAGCTGCTTTGCTGCTGGACGCAGGACAGAAGACATTCATGTGGACGGCTTCGTGGAGAGCTTGCCCAGGCTTTTGACAATCCCCAGTGGGTTCATGTAACTGGGGGCCTCACGTAACTCAGCACCATTAATATTTGGGCCCCGAGAATTATTTCTTGGGGAGGAGGGACTGACCTGTGTGTCAAAGGGTGTTTAGCAGAATCTCAGACCTCCACACACTACTCCTTCCCAGGCATGCCGGACAACCAAAATTATCTCCAGATTATTGCCAAATGCCCCTGGCGGGGGCAAAAACCACATACCCCTTTTGAGAACCACTGGTTTAGTTCACCCTTTCCCTCCTGTTCTGCCAAACAGAAATGCAAAGGAAGGAGAGCAAATCATGATATCACAGAAGATAACCCTGCTAATTTTAAACTTCTCATAGAATGAACCATTCATTCATTCATTCATTCAGTAAACATTTATTCAGCACACCATACGTGCCCGGCACCCTTTGAGCCACTGGGGATACAGCACTGAACAAAGATCCCTGCCCATATGGAAGTTACGTTCCAGAAGGGGAGGACGGACTGGGTTTTGGATTTCCTCGTCCCCTACAACTGTTTCCTTGCAACATTTGGCGCTGCATGCCAGCCCTCTTTGCTTCTCGGATGAGGTCTCCCACTAGCCACCCTGTGACCTCTCCACCTGCTCGAACCTTTCATCCCTCCATTCTCCAAATGTAGGAGTTCCAAAGGGACTAAGACAGTCTGGGTTTTCCTTGCCTCTCCCTTCTGGTCTCACCCTAGGTCATGACTGATTATGTCTTCAGGGTTCATGCTCCTAACACTCTGTTTCCAGCTTCAACTTCTCGTTCAAGTCCAGAGCCCACTGCCAACTCTTTGCTGTGTTCATTCATTCGTTCACTCACTCATTCATTCACATTTATGGAGTACTCACTCGGTACAGGTGTCCACAAGGGGTGTGGGTTCAGCAACCAACAAGGCAAAGCACACCTTCCTTCTCACGGAGTCTATACTCCAGCTGGGGGGTCAGGCGCTAAACCAACCACTGCACAAACACCTAAACTATTTCAGCCATGCTTAGGCAAGGGGTCACATTCAGCCTGTGACAGGGAGAGGCACTCTGTCTCTGCTTTTTTTTTTTTTTTTAACATTTATTTATTTTTGAGAGAGAGACAGAGAATGAGTGGGGGAGGAGCAGAGAGAGAGGGAGACACAGAATCCGAAGCAGCTCCAGGCTCTGAGCTGTCAGCACAGAGCCCGATGCGGGGCTGGAACCCACGAACCGTGAGATCGTGACCTGAGCTGAAGTCCGATGCTTAACCAAATGAGCCACCCAGGTGCCTCCTTTTTCTCCGCTCTTTTGCTCCACAGCACTTATCACCACCTGGACAAGTCTATAATTTAGCTTTGCTTGATTTTGACCATCTTCTCCCATCTCTTAGAATTCCCATGGCTGTAATATGCTAGTATTTTGTGGTTTTGGTTTCCTTTTTGCATGCTATTTGAGAGAGCAGCTTTAAATTTTAAACAGTCGATGGGGAAGTTCTTCTTAAGGTGATCTCCCAGCTACCAACTCTCTGAGTAGTTTGTCACACACCTCTTTTTCATGTCCTAGTCTTTCCCTGGGAGAAGAGAAATGAGGAGTGAATGCAAATGAGGTTTTTCCTTTTGGGGTGATGAAAATATTCTGGAACTAGATAAAGGTCATGGTTGTGCAATGTTGTGGATACGCTAAAAGCCACTGGCTGGTGTACTTTAAAAGAGTGAATGGGGGACGCCTGGGTGGCTCAGTCAGTTGACTGTCCGGCTTCAGCTCAGGTCATGATCTCACAGTTAGTGAGTTAGAGCCCCGCATTGAGCTCTGTGCTGACAGCTTGGAGCCTGGAGCCTGGAGCCTGCTTCCGATTCTGTGCCCCTGCTCTCTCTGCCCCTCCCCTGCTCTCTCTCTCTCCCTCTCTCTCTCTCTCTCTCTCAAAAATAAACATTTAAAAAAAAGAGTGAATGGTGTGATATGTTCACTATATCTCAATAAATAGATCTTGTAGGGGTGCCTTGCTGGCTCCGTCAAATATCTGACTCTTGATTTCAGCTCGGGTTATGATCTCATGGTCATGAGATCAAGCCCCGAGTCCGGCTCCACACTGGGCGTCGAACCTGCTTAAGAGTCTCTCTCTGCCCCTTCCCCACTCATTCTTTTCTTTCTCTCTCTCTCTCTCTCTCTCTCAAAAAAAAAAAAAATATGGATAGATCCTATATATGTGGGTTTTTTTTTCAAGAGGTGCAGGGAGTACAGAGAGATAGGGACAGAGGATCCCAAGCAGGCTCCACGCTGACAGCAGTGAGCCCAATATGGAGACTGAACCCACAAACTGTGAGATCACAGCCTGAACTGAAGATGGATGCTCAACCGACTGAGCCACCCAGGTGCCCCCCTATATATGTGTTTTAAATTGTATCATGTCAAAGCTGGATGGATGGACAAATTACGAGCAGGGGTTTTGCCCTTACCAAATGGAAGTTCCACTTTCGGTTTGGTGACTAGAAATCTCCTTACCCTCTGCCAGGGAGAGTTTGGGATTTGGCTGGTTTATAAAAGCAGGAGAACCTCGGTAAAGCCTAAAGAAGCACACTGCCCCTTCTCCCTTCCCTGAAACAATTTTTCACAATAACCAAGTAAGATTACAGGTAAAATCAGACACCAGAACCTCCCTCATTTCCTTGGCCCTGAGGCCACAACTCCCACCAACCCCACTCATTGGCTCAATAGATCACAGAGTTCAGAGAAGGTTCACTGTCGAGGAAGCAGGAAAGCAGCAAGGAAAGGCTTTTTTTTTTTCCCCAATGCTTACAGAATCCAACTGTCCAGGTTCAAGCCTCAGCTGTGCATTTGATGGGCTGTGTCCCGGGCTAATCACTGGGTTGAGTCTGGGATCTGACTTTACCCTACTCACAAGCTAATAAGCTATCCTATTAGCTTTTCACCAAAGGCAGAAGACACAAGACTCCTGGGTCAGAGACAAATAACTGTGTTACTCACAACCCAGCTGACCACATAATCTGCATCAATAACCCTTGCTCCCCAAGTTCCTTGGTGGTAACACAGCAGAGATGCTACACGGACAGTAGTTGTGAGGCAGCTGAGGACACTGAGCCTGGAAATCTACTGCGTTTGTAGGAAGTAGTAAGCAAGTCTGCTCTACGTCCCGGAGGGAGACATTACCTCCTCTCTCAAAGTCACTCACTGCAAACACAAACCCAAGAAATGGCCTGAGCAAAGAGTGGTCACGACCTTGGCATGTTCAGCAAGAACATTCAGGGAGGCTCAAGCCCATGGCGAACTGCTTCATTGCTTCGCCAATTTCTCTGTGCCTCGGTTTCCTCAGCTAAAACTGGGGACAATAGTATTACCCTCCTTGTGGGGTCGTGGTGAGGACTCCAAGACACAATGCCCCGTAAAGTGCTTAGCATGGAGACCTGGCCAAAGAAGGGCTCCCTAAATTGTAATCACCATCATTAGGGAAAGAGGGAGGTGAAAACATGTTATAAACATGAGAAAGCTTGCATTTAAGAGAGCTTCAAGGTCCGGAGGAAACAGAAGGCTTCCCCACTTACTTGCCCCCCAACTGTCCATGGCACCTTAAGCTCATATCACACTGTCTCTCCCCAAGAGAAAAGGAAAAAAGACCCTCTTGATCAACATTGTGTTCCCAGGGTCAACACAGCACCCGGCACGAAGTGGGCATTGAATGAATGAATGAATGAATGAAAAGTGAAAGCAGAGGAGTGACTGGGTGGTTCGGTTGGCTGAGCATCCAACTTTGGCTCGGGTCATGATCTCGCAGTTCATGAGTTCAAGCCCCGCGCCGGGCTCTGTGCTGACAGCTCGGAGCCTGGAGCCTGCTTCGGATTCTGTGTCTCCCTCTCTCTCTGCCCCTTCCCCACTCATGCTCAGTCTCTCAAAAATGAATAAATGTTAAAACAAAAGGGGGGGGGAAGAAACGTGAAGGCATTAAGCGTCTGAGCTGGCAGGAGGGTCTGGGATGAAGGGCCACCGTGGGGGCACTGAACTTGACAGGGCTGCATACCCTCCAGTGACGGAGGAAAGGAGAGCAGAAGGTGGGCTCGGACAGCTGTGGTCACGCAGGGAGAAGGAAGCTGAGGTCAGATGGCCTTGGGAGGGAAGGGAACGTGACTCACAAGGTTGCCAGGCAACCACCCAGCTGCAGAATATTAATTTGCAATTGAATCAACTGGCTACTTTGAGGAACTATCCTGTTTGCAGGGATGGGGAGACAGGAGCTGAAGAAGGGGTCAAGGTTTAAGGATGGGGACAAGCCTGGCAGGTTCTGAAGCAGGACAGGGGCAGCGACCCAGGTGCATCGCCCATAAATGAAGTAAAAAACCGTGGGGGCCAGGCTGGGGAGGGAGGAAAGTGAGACCAGAGGGGGAAGGTGGGCTATGAGAAGGAAGGCAGTCGGACTGACAGTTACAGCAAAGTCAGATTGAGCAGGAGCTGGGCTTCTGGAGAGAGGGTAGGCCAGAGGCTGTGGACCATGAGAAGCAGCAGCACAGCCCAGAGAAGACCGGCCAGGCGCACAGCTCCATCCCCTCACCCGTCAGGTGTCAGGCGTGAGCAGGCAGCTTCCCCTGGCCAACCCCTAACCCTAAAATGCACCTGAGGGCACCTGGATGGCTCAGGCGGTTGAGCTTCTGACTCTTGATTTCTGCTCAGGTCATGATCCCAGGGTCACAGAATCAAGGCCCGTGTTGGGCTCTGCGCTGAGCATGGAAGCTGGTTAAGATTCTCTCTCTCGGGGCACCTGGGTGGCTCGGTCAGTTAAGCAGGTGTCTGACTTCGGCTCAGGTCATGACCTAGCAGTCTGTGAGTTCGAGCCCCACGTCGGGCTCTGTGCTGACAGCTCGGAGCCTGAAACCTGCTTTGTATTCTCTGTCTCCCTCTCTCTCAGTCCCACCACCCCCGCCCCGACCCCTCTCATGCTCTCTCTCTCTCAGTGTCAATTAAATCAAGACATTTTAAAAAATTAAAAAAAGAAAAGATTCTCTCTCCCTCTGCCCCTCTCCCTCGCTCATGCTCTCTCTCTAAAATAAAAAATAAATAAAATAAAATGCACCTGAGTAAAGATTATTCTCACATTGGTGCTTTTAGGATTTGTTTCCCATCTTAAATCCACTGATAGTGCTAAACAAAATACTCTCTAACATTTTATTATAAAAATGTTCAAATACTCAGAAAAGTTTAATTTTAACGTGAAGACTCATATGCCCACCACCTAGATTCCATAATTTATATTTTATTATTATTGATCTCATATCTATTCATCTTTTTTTATGCATTTCAAACTAAATGTACAGTAATACACTTTGACCTAAATACTTCATTAACTAGACTTCCACTTTGTTACAGTTTTTTTTTTAATAAAATTTATGTACAATGGAGTGCACAGTTCTAAATGTGCCCTGCAAACAGGGTTCTGGGCTTGATTTTGATTGTTAAGGGAGATAATAGGCCCCGTCAGCACCTCATTCAACAGTGGAGGTTGTTACAGTTAAGATATGGGAGGCAAAACAGTCCCCAGAGGGGGGTAGCCAGGATGTGACCCAGGGCTGTGGGAAGCAGAAGGTGGATGGACCTGAGGAGCCAGGGTGAGGCCAACCTGGAAGAGGCAGCGTTAACCTGTGAGGGGAGACTCTAGGGACTATTACAGGGAAGAGTGGAGAGAAAAATAATCAAGGAAAAGGGGGTAGAATATTCTGGAAGTCAGCAAGATGTAACAGCACAGATAAGTTGCAGGTAAGGCTGTGGTGATGAAAATACCAGTAACAGAGGCGCCTGAGTGGCTCAGTCAGTTTCTGACTCTTGATTTCTGCTCAGGTCATGATCTCACGGTTTGTGAGTTCAAGCCCCACATCCGGCTTTGCACTCACAGTGCAGAGCCTGCTTGGGATTCTCTCCCTCCTCTCTCTCTCTCTCTCTCTCTGCCCCTCCCCTGCTCCCATGCACCCTCTCTCAAAATAAATAAATAAAAACTTTAAAATATATACCAATAATAATAGCAGACCCTTACATAGAACTTACCATGCATCAGAGACCAAGTGGAGGCTACAGGTGTCTCATTTATCCCTCACCTTGACCCTCCCAGAAAGGTATGGGGAACATCCTAAGTCCATGACTTGCCTTAGATCACAGCTAGGAAGTGGTGAAGATGGGATTCAACCCAGGGTCGCAAAGCCTCCTTGTCCTGACCTTCCACAATACACAAACACTAGTCCTGCACACAGACACCAGCCGCAGCCTGGGTCTCACCGCGGCTTCTGATTTGAGAAGACTTCTCATTGGTGCCCTGGGCACAGGGGTGGGCTTAGAGCTCTGCAGGCGATCCCAATGTGAGGTGTGGGTTGAGAGCCACCGCTCCAAAGACACAGGTGGGCATCAGATGGGAAGGAGAGGGGGGCCAGAGAGAGGAGGCCAAAGCTGGAGTATGGGGGTGCCCTCTGCTCTCCCCTCGAGGCAGCTGGGCAGTCACCTGGCCCCTGAGCTCCTCCCGGGCCCCCTCTCCAGCTCAGCCTGGTCCTGCTACCTTCCTACCCTGGGACAGCAGCCAGACGTCATGAAGCCACTTGTTCCTCCCCAGCCCCCCACTCCAGGAGGGACCACGCATGCCCAGGCTGCCTCCGGGGGTCACTGTCTCAACACCTTCATCCCTCCGAGGCCCCATTGCCTGGGACAGGGTGACTGAGGCATCCTCAGCCTCTCCCTCGCCCACCATCAATAACCAATGAGGAACCCCGGGGGGCTGGTGGCTTCTGACAGCGGTTTGCAGCTGCTCGGTACTATTTCCCAGGACCGGCTCTGGCAGGGGGGAGAGTGGGGTCAGGCATGCAGAGTTGCCCCAGGGAGTCTCCCTCCCCAGGGATAGTCCTCCCCGCTGTTGTTATTAATTCTATTTTGTGTGCGCCCCCACCCTGAAATCTAAATGCCAGGAAGCCATGACTGAGCCGATCACATCCACCTGTTACCCCTGGGGCCTCATCCTGGCCCTGGCTTCTGGCAGGTGCTCACCACCTGGAAGGGAAATGGAACAGAAGAATGGCCCAATACTTTAACAAACGTCCCCCGTCATTGTATTTGAAAAATCACATGCAAATTCACACCGGGCCAGTTCTTACCTTACTTCACGATTTCAAAAGAAAACTTCGTGATGCTGGAACCCCTAGCACTGGGGGGGCTGTTGCAGCCCCAGTAAATTACCACAAACTGTAGAAGCTTAGGATGATGTCAATTCATTCTCTGACGGTTCAGTAGGTCAGAAGCCCCAGGTACAGCAGGGCGCCCCGGGGGGAAATGAAGGCGTCACCAGGGCTGCGCTCTGTTCTGAAGGCTCTGGGTTTGAACCCGTTTCCAAGCTCTTCCAGATTGTTGGCTGAATTCAGTCCTTTGCGGTCCTAGGACCTTGGCTGGGGACCTCTCTCAGCTCCTTAAGGCCACCTGCGCTTCTCGGCCTGTTGCCCTCCCCCTCCCACCTCCAAACCGGTGAGGGTGGGTAGAATCCTCCTGGGTCCTCAAATATCTGATTCATTCTTCAGCAGCATCACTTCTGCCTTTAGGCAAAGGACATTCGAGCCAGAGAACATTTTTTTTATGTTTATCTATTTTGAAAGAGAGAGTGTGTGAGCAGGGGAGGGGCAAAGGGACAGAGAATCCCAAGCAGGCTCCACGCGCTCAACTCAAGGAGCCCGACCCAAGGTTGGATCTCACAACCGTAAGATCATGACTTGAGCTGAAATCAAGAGTGGGATGGGCACTCAACCGACTGAGCCACCCAGGCGCCCCCAGCCAAAGAACATTTTAAGGGCTTATCTGATTAAATTGGGCGCACTCAGGGGCGCCTGGGTGGCTCAGTTGATTGAGCATCTGACTCCGGCTCAGGTCACGATCTTGTGGTTTGAGCCCCATGTCGGGCTCTGTGCTGACAGCTCAGAGCCTGGAGAGTGCTTCAGTTCTATCTCCCTCTCTCTCTGCCCCTCCCCTACTCACACTCTGTCTCTGTCTCAAAAAAGTAAACATTTAAAAAAATAAATTAAAAAAAATTGGGCCCACCCAGACAATCCAGGATAAGCTCCCTACTTCAAAGTCTATAATTACATCTGCAAAGTCCTTTTGCCATGTAACCTCATATATTCCCAGGTCCCAGGAGTCGGGCTGTGGACGTCTTTGGGGGATGATTATTCTGTCCTCCACACCCCTCCTGGGAGGAGAAAGATGCCAGAACTAGGAATTTCAGGCCCAGATCTCCTTGGTCCTGTAAACTCAGGACAGGGATTGCTTCACCTGGCTGAGCCTTGGTTTCTTCACCTGTGGAACAGGGACACACTAGTCCTTACATCCAAGGACCATGGTGAAGAACAACTACGTTTATTCATGCAGAGAGCTTATCAGCCCAGCACACAGCATTGTCACTCTTGTGAGAACAAGGACGGGGCCCACAGGGAGAGGGAGGGAGCTGGCTCCAAGGTCTGGGATATGGTCTTCAATTTGGTAGACTCAGAAACTGGATTTTCTGGTCGCCCAGCTAGTCAAAGTGTTGGAGCCAGGAGTCCCCTCTGGCCTCACCAGTTCCAAAATCGTCCATACATCAGTCGGTGCTGGCCTCTGAGAGATTCAGCTTCCACAGATTCCATCCCTGCCACCTCCTGCGGGTGCAGCCCAGGACAAGTGTCCCTCTGAGTCATAGCCAGCGGGAGGGAAAACCTTAGATTCACACACGGTGCTTTTTAGGGAATCACCCTCCATAAGCCTTGGGAAAGGAGGAGTTCTGTGATGTGTGCAAAGTGTGTGCACAGACCTTGTGACCTCTCCCCTTCACAGCAGCCCTCTGAGGTAGGAATGAATGATTCCCATTTCGCAGATGAGGCTAACTGAGGCCCGAAGAGGATACAAACTCACGATGTTCTAGGCACTGTGCATGTTGTTTTCTGCACATCACCTTCACAAGACTCTCCCCCCGCCCCCAACCCACACACACCCAAGTTATTTTCCTCATTTCTTGGAGAAGAAAATAGCTCAGAGGAGGAGAGATCTGCCCAAAGCTCAACATCTGGAAAAGGGTGGGGCCAGGAAACCCTTTTCTTTCCCATTGGACATGATTCCCGGGAGGGCAGAACATGCAGTTTGGTGATTATGAGCACCCTGGGGGGAGTGCTGTCTCTCCACTCGGGGCAGAGCCCCCCCTGCTTGCCCGCCAGTGCCCGCAGTCGCCTGTTGAGTGGGATACACAAATCTGTTTGGTGCTGTCCCCAGCTGGTGTGACCAGCCTGTGAAGAAGAACCGGGGAGGGAGGGGGGGTGGGCATAACCCCCTCCACAGCACAAGTCTTGGGTTCTGGTGCAACCAAGGCTCTGCGGAAAGCTTCTCATTTCTTGTCACCATGGCAACACGAATGTCTCCATGCCTCTCTCGTGTGAACAGAGCTGCTCCCCATGCCACCCTGTCTCCCAAGGCCCCTCAAAGGCCCCTCTGCCTCTAAGATTCTGGTTTCGATTAATTGCCACCAATACCTGCACTGGGTTTGTCATTTTCACTTATTCCATCCGCTGAGTCACTGAGCCCTGCTCTGAATTAGAGTGGTTATTCACCAGAACATTCTGCTCGCTCGTTGCCATGGACACCTCCCAGCCTGCTTCATCACCTGTTAATTTCTCAGCAAGGCTGGCTGTGAGCGTGGGTACCACTGCCCCTTATCCAGGACCCAACGGGCATCAAAACTCCCCCGGAAAAGGAGGGGCCATGATGACGCATGAACAACAGCTAAATCTCTAATGCCAACTGTGGAAAAATCAAAAACAGCCTAGAGCTACTTACATCTGTCCAAACCAGGTCAAGGTGGCAATTCATCAAATAAGTCAACAAGCACACTATTTGGTTTTCTGGCATATCTTGGGCAAACTCTTTAGTCTCTTTGCTAACCACTTTAGGATGTATTTTTAGGGACACCTGGGTGGCTCAGTTGGTTAGTCATCCGATTCCGGTTCAGGTCATGATCTCGAGGTTTGTGGGTTCGAGCCCCATGTCGGGCTCTGTGCTGACAGCTCAGAGCCTGGAGCCTGCTTTGGATTCTGTCTCTCTCTCTCTCTCTCTCTCTCTCTCTCTCTCCCCCCGCCCCCCTCCACTGCTCATGCACTCTCTCTATGTCTCTCTCAAAACTAAACATTTTTTAAAAAAAATTTTTAAAGATGTATTTTTAGGGGTGCCCGGGTGGCTCGGTCGGTTGAACGTCTGACTTCAGCTCAGGTCATAATCTCACAGCTTGTGAGCTCGAGCCCCGCATGGGGCTCTGTGCAGACAGCTCAGAGCCTGGAGCCTGCTTCAGATTCTGTGTCTCCCAGTCTGTCTCCCCCTAACCCACTCACATTCTGTCTCTGTCTCTCTCAAAAATAAATAAACGTTAAAAAAAAAAAAGATGTCTTTTTATATTGAAAGGTGGTGAGTGCATTATGCAGATTGCTATCTTCCCTTGAAAATGAAAGGAGGGAGTCTCCACGTATAGGGGCCTGAAGCAACTGCCCCTGGGAGGGGGTTTCCAAGAGGCAGGGGATAAAGGGCAGACCTGGGATTGAGAGGAGCTGCAAGCTGAATCCAGCCAGCACAGAGGGCACAAATGGGGGGGGAGGGTGGAGAGGGGTACACTCAGGATTTTCCAGGCAAAGGAGGTGAAGAGGCAACCAGGATGCAGCCCCCAGGCAGAGCGCGGGGCCATCAGCCCACGGCCCATTGCCCCCAATAACTACCTCACGTCCTGTTTGCAGAGCCCGGCAGGGGGACAGGGGATCAATACATCACCCGACATCCACACACTCCCTGCTCTTCAAACACCAATGTACGGAGAAATACGCTTCCCCTGAATCCAAGGTCACTAGGGGCATCTGTCTCATCTGCCCCCCAGTTGGACATACCGGAGGGATGATGCACACCAGGACTGTGACCCCAAGGACTGGGCACGGGGGCGGGGGGGAGTGGGCACTGCTCCCGACCCCAGGGAGCCTGTCTCCTGCCTGCCCTCATGCCCAGCTGAGGAAATGCCTGCACCCTGCACCTGCCCCCACCGCTAGGAGGTCAACTCCCCTCCCTTCCCCCATGAGATGACTGATTGAATGATGGGGTAGGGCAGGGGCGAGGTACCTGTGCCCACCCCCTTTTGTCTTGCTGCGGGGGGAGGCTGACCTCATGGGGGTTTGGGAGGGGCCATGAGGGCTTTAAAAGGTAGGGCTGGAGCACCAAGTAGCACAAAGCACGGAAAGGAACCAGGCTGGCTATAGCATCACCAACCTCCCGGCTCTGCAGGTGAGAGCACCCAGGAGGGGGAGGAGAGTCTCTGCAGGTGAGACCACCCAGGAGGGGAGGAGAGAGTCGGGGAGAGGGCTGATGGGACGTCTCCCTGCCCCAAAGGACCAGGCTCACGCCTCGGTGTCTCCAGGGCCACCACCCTCCTCTCAGCTCAGGGCCGGACTAGGTCTCAGCTCTAGAACCCACCCTGGAGTGCCCTTTCCTCTCCTGCTGCTTCAACTGGGGCCCTGCCCTGCCCCTCTGCCTCCATGCTCACCCCAGTCCTGCAAGGTGAGAAGGACAAAGGCTATTCTCCCATTTCCAGGTGAAAAAACTGAGGCCCAGAAGGAGAAGTGACTGGCCAAAGTCACACCAATCATAGGGCAGGGCTGGAACTGGAACCCAGGGCTTCTGGGTTCCATCTCAAGCTCTTTCCTACACCAGCACTGTCTGAAAGAACTTCCCATGATGATGGGGATTGTATCTGCACCATCCAATGTGGTACCCACCAGCCAAAGGTGCACCAGAAAGGAGGCTAGTTCAAAGAAGGAGTTTTTAATTTTAATTAATTTAAATGTAAAGAGCCATATGTGGCTAGTAGCTACCATGTTGGACAATAACGTGGCTAACCTTGCTTCTTAAGCAGCAAGAACCCTTTCTCCTTCAAAGGAAATCTAACACAGATCTCCACGATGACAAACAGATAAAAGCAGTATTTTATTCATAGAAATGCATCCCTCGAGGGTAACATTTTTATAATATACTTCTGATGAAGCCAATCAGAACAATGAGGCAGAAAGAACACAAATGCTAAGAAGAGAGTTTTAGATGTGAATTTCATTTTTTTATTTTATTTTTCAATGTTTAGTCATTTTTGGGAGAGAGCGAGCATGAGCGGGGAAGGGGCAGAGAGAGAAGGAGACAGAATCCGAAGCAGGCTCCAGGCTCCGAGCTGTCAGCACAGAGCCTGAGGCAGGGCTTAAACTCACGAACGCTGAGATCATGACCTGAGCCAAAGTGGGACACTTAACTGACTGAGCCACCCAGGTGCCCCTAGATGTGAATTTTAGACTCATTTGAGGATCCAGTTTATTTCTGTATGATAGTTTCCCCCCCAACTCAGGTCATGCTGACACACAGGTGCAAGTGGTAACTGCTTAACTTTTTACAAAGATTTTTTAAGTTTATTTTTGAGAGAAAGAGAGAGAGAGCGCGCGAGAGAGAGAGAGAGAGAGAGAGAGCGAGCCTGAGTGGGGGAGGGGCTGAGAGAGAGAAGACAGAGAATCCCAAGCAGGCTCCGTGCTACCAGCACAGAGCCCCATGCAGGGCTCGAACCCATGAACCATGAGACCATAAAAAAATCAAAAGCCAGGGGGCGCCTGGGTGGCTCAGTCGGTTGGGCGGCCGATTTCGGCTCAGGTCATGATCTCGCGGTCGGTGAGTTCGAGCCCTGCGGTCGGTGAGTTTGAGCCCCGCGTCGGGCTCTGTGCTGACAGCTCAGAGCCTGGAGCCTGTTTCAGATTCTGTGTCTCCCTCTCTCTGACCCTCCCCCGTTCATGCTCTGTCTCTCTCTGTCTCAAAAATAAATAAACGTTAAAAAAAAAAAAATCAAAAGTCAGATGCTCAACAAAGTGAGCCCCCCAGGTGCCCCTTAACTTTTTTTAACAGCTTAATTTTTAACTGCTTAATTACAATCACACAATATTCCTCTTAAGCAAAAATGGCAGGAGAACTTTCCTTCCGAGGGCTGCACAGAATCGGTGGAACCCGACCACACAGTGAATACACCGATGGTCTCCAAAGAGATAACCATACCGTGCTGTCTGGAACGCACGCTTTGGTATCACTATTTAAAAGTTCACTTTAGGGGTGCCTGGGTGGCTCAGTCGGTTGAGCATCTGACTCTGGATTTAGGCTCAGGTCATGATCTCAGGGTTGTGGTGTGGAGCCCGGCACTGGGCTCCACCCTCAGCATGGAGCCTGCTGAAGATTCTCTCTCTCTCCCCCTCTCTGTCCCTCTCCCCTGCTCGTTCTCTCTTTCTCTCTCTCGAAAATTAAAAAAACAAAAACAAAAACAAAAAAAACACGTTTAGCGGCACCTGGGTGGCTCAGTCGGTTAAGCGTCTGAATTCAGCTCAGGTCATGATCTCACGGTTTATGAGTTCGAGCCCTGCGTCGGGCTCCATACTGACAGCTCAGAGCCTGGAGCCTGCTTCAGATTCTGTGTCTCCCTCTCTCTCTCTGCCCCTCCGCAACCCCCCCCAAAAAATAAATAAACATTAAAAAACTTTTAATAAAAACATGAAAGTTCACTTTAAATTATGAGATGTAAACATCCACAGGACCACTCACATGGCCTCAAATTCTGCAGAAGTTTGGAAACCGTTGCTCTAAGTTGTAAATTCCTTGGAGAAAAGCCACTGTTGTAATTAGGGTGGGTGAGGAGGAAAAGGGCAGGGCTTGGGAGTTGCAGGGAGCAGGGGTTGCGCAGCTGGCAGGAACTGGAAAAGCGAACTGAGGACCAGCCCACAGCCCCACACGGCGCTGCACCTGCCAGCAGGGAGGCACCTAGAGTCCATCTGGTCCAGGCCCCTGCCTTTGGGTGCCTAGCCGGCTCCACCTTTCAGCCCCGCCCCTCTTTCCTTTGCAGACAAGATGCAACGACTGTGTGTGTGCGTGCTGATCTTGGCACTGGCTCTGACCGCCTTCTCTGAAGCTTCCTGGAAGCCCCGCTCCCAGCTGCAGGATGCACCCTCGGGTCCAGGGGCCAACAGGGGCCTGGAACCACATTGGCTGAACCGGCTGGGCCCGGCCTCTCACCACCGACGGCAGCTAGGGCTCCAGGGTCCCCCACAGCTGGTGGCAGGTAGGAGCTGTGACGGCCATCCCTGCTTGCCTCACCCAGCCAGGGTTGGCCCTGGCCTTGGTTTCTAGTGGCTTAGATGTCCTTCCCATATGCTCACGTCCTCTCCCACCTCTGACCCTCAGACCTGTCCAAGAAGCAGGGACCGTGGCTGGAGGAAGAAGAAGCAGCATACGGATGGATGGACTTCGGCCGCCGCAGTGCAGAGGACGGGGACCAACATCCCTAGAACGGAGCTTCAGAGCCCAGCCTCTCCCAGCCCAGCCCAGCCCAGCCCCATGAAAAAACAATCAAAATAAACTAGCTTCCAATGGATCACATTGTGTCAAGTGTGGGGCAGGAGAGGGGAGTTGGTGGAGACACGGTTGAGGCAACAGAGAGAACGGAGAACCCTCTTGGGGACGGGGACCCATGACTCATTCTTCTCGGTATCCCCAGAGCCTAACATTGAATGAGAATCTACTCGTGCAGGTGGAAAACAGTGGTAGGGTCACAACCAGAGTCCTCTTTCTAAAAGAGAAATCAAACTGCGCCACTCCAGGTTTTCACCTTCCAATGCCTCCTGCTGCACTTAGAATCAAACCTAAACTCCTTGTCGAAGTCCTAGGTCAGCCCTGCTGTCCCCATGGCAGGTGCCAAGTGTCTTCCTCCTCTCTCCCTTTCCCTTCCTTACACAATGCACCAAGCTCATTCCTGCTCAGAACCTTCGTCCTTGCTGTTCCCTGTGCCTGGAAGGCTTTTCCCAGGCATAAACGTGGCTGGCTCCCCTTTTTCTCCCTAGGTCACATCCTGTCATTGTTTTGTATGTTAGTTTATTGTCCGCCTCCCCCACTTAGAAGGGAGACTCTGTAAGAGTGTGGATCCCACATCCCTCCTCTCTGCTGTATCCCGTTCCAAGAATAGGGGGTTATCCAATAAGTATCTGTCACATTGGCGGGTGAGTGGCTGCTACAGGCGTTGTTGACGTTTCGCCCGTATTCCCCTCACTGTTCTGAGCCCATGGGCAACATCCTTCCACACGCACCCTCGATGGGAGGATAAATACCCTAGTTCCCTCATCCCTTGGGCAGGATAATTCCGTCTCCCCAAATTCCAGAATCCCCCTGCAGGACCGAGCTCAAGGCTCTCCTTTGTTCACGTGCATCCCTTCCCCATCTCACACCCTCGTGGTCCCACTTGAGATCACCACCCAAATAAACCACTCACACTCAAATCCTTATCTCCAAGTCTGCCTCGGGGCAGGGCGGGGTGTGTGTGAGGGGCCCTCCTCTGAAAACAGAGGGTTTTAGGAAACAACACACTCATCTTGGGATTCTAAAATGTGATCCTTCACTAGCCAGCCCCCTTTGCAGGGTGCTGGTAACCGCTGGAGTGTTGTGGCAACACCACTAC
The DNA here is from genome assembly GCF_023721935.1 of Panthera uncia. Classification (NCBI taxonomy): domain Eukaryota; kingdom Metazoa; phylum Chordata; class Mammalia; order Carnivora; family Felidae; genus Panthera; species Panthera uncia. The sequence goes on from NC_064814.1 coordinate 11,483,398, forward strand.
CAAATTCTCATCCCGGTGAATCAGGATGGGGCACACGTGGAAGAAGGAGCACTGGCTTATGCAACTGGCTTCTCGCTCCAGCGCTGGAGAGAGAAGAGGGGGGGGTGCTTTTGGCCGTGGCATTGATTGGCTACCGTTAATCATCAGAGAATCTCTGGAGGAAGAAAATGTTAGGCGCAGGTTAGCCAGCCATTAACTCAAGCCCAAGATCTGAATGTAAGAGTGCAGATAACAAAGGAAGCCAAAATTGGAAGCCCAGCAAGTCTCCCCCGTTAAAGTCCTAGAATGAGAGGCATCTGGGTGGCTCGAGTAGTCAAGCGCCTGGCTCCTAGTTTCGGCTCAGGTCATGATCGCACGGTTTGTGGGTTCAAGCCCCTGGTCCAGCTCCATGCTGACAGTGCAGAGCATGCTTGGAATTTCTCTTTTTACCTCTCTCTCTCTCTCTCAAAAGTAAATAAATAAACTTTTTTTTTTTTTTTAAGTCATAGAATGAAAGGCATGAGACCACGACACCTTGCATGGGACATCTGAGAAGATTCCCTTAAGAATTTTGAACTCCTAGGGTCCCCTCGTGACTCAGTCCGTTAAGCACCTGACTTTGCCTCAGGTCATGATCTCGCTGCTTGTGAATTCGAGCAAGCACCCCTGTCAGGCTCTGTGCAGACAGCTCGGAGCCTGGAGCCTGCTTCAGATTCTGTGTGTGTGTGTGTGTGTGTGTGTGTGTGTCCCTCTCTCTGTCCCTCCCCCACTTGCTCTCTCTCTCGCTCTCGCTCAAAAATAAATAAACATTAAAAAAAAAAGAATTTTGAATTCCTGGGGTGCCTGGGTGCCCCGTTCAGGTAAGTGTCTGACTCTTGGTTTCAGTTCAGGTCATGATCTCATGGTTCATGAATTCAAGCCCTGCATTGGGCTCTGTGCTGACACCATGGAGCCTGCTTGGGATTCTCTGTCTCCCTCTCTCTCTGCCCTTTCCCTGCTCATGCTCTCTCTCTCAAAAATAAGTAAATAAACAGAAGAAAAAAAAAAGAATTTTGAACTCCTATGTTCTCTTCCAGGGATTTAGTGTTAAGGACTTGGGCTTTTTTTTTTTTTTTTTTGGGTACCATAATGAGTTTTATGTATAATTAGACCCTATCTTCTTCCGCATAATGTCTTAGTGTCTTTTTGCCTCCCAGCATTCTTTATCAAGAGTGGGGAAGGTGAGGTCTACTTTGTTTAAACCTGGAAAACCTTGGGGTTCCCGGGTGGCTCAGTCAGTTGACCATCCAACTGTGGCTCAGGTCATGATCTTAACAGTTTGTGAATTCAAACCCCACATCGGGGGGGCGCCTGGGTGGCTCAGTCGGTTAAGCGTCCGACTTGGGCTCAGGTCACTATCTCGCGGTCCGTGAGTTCGAGCCCCACGTCGGGCTCTGTGCTGACAGCTCAGAGCCTGGAGCCTGCTTCAGATTCTGTGCCTCCCTCTCTCTCTGACCCTCCCCCGTTCATGCTCTCTCTCTGTCTCAAAAATAAAAACTTCAAAAAAAATTTTAAAAATATAGCGTGGCCATTTAAAAATATGCATTCCGGGGGCACCTGGGTGGCTCAGTCGGTTAAGCATCTGACTCTTGATTTTGGCCCAGGTCATGATCTCAACATTGTTGAGTTCGAGCCCCATGTTGGGCTCTGCGCTGACATTATGGAACCTGCTTTGGGATTCTCTCTCTCTCTCTCTCTTGCTTGTGCCCCTCTCCTGCTCATGCTATCTCTCAAAATAAATAAATAAACTCTTAAAAATATATATCCACTCCAGCATGTACTGTCCATATTCCACTGAAAGCACTGGTATTTTGTACCAGGGGGCTTTCCTCTCCCACGTACAGGGCACAGAACACAACATGTTAATGCCCCCAAGACTGCCAGACACAAATGTCAGCTGGGCGAGGCATGCCCAGCGTCCTCCCTCTTTGGGTGGGGTCCATCTCAGTGGGTCCCAAACTTTAGTATGCATGTGCCTTCCCCGGGGTCCTTGTTACCATGGAGATTCTGACTCTTTGGGTCTGGGGTGGGACCTAAGAATCTGCATTTCTGACAAACTTCCAGGAGATGTGGGTGACGCTGGTCCACAGACCACACCTGAGTAGCAAAAGGCTACACTTCTTCCCAGAGATCCCTGTAGGGTTAGCCTCGGTGCCTAGCACTCCCTTTCATTAGCTTTCCTTCCGTTCTCAATTCCCCACTGTCCCCAAGAGTGATTCCTGGATCATCTCCCAAACTACTTGTTTTCAAATGCTGCTCCAGGTCTGATTCCAGGTCTGAGGGACGTTTACCTAAGACAGTGGGTGATTCTCGCCCGTGCCTTTCCCCTCACAGGCAGGGCACTGGGCCAGAGTCCCTGGAGCAGAAAAACAGGGAAAGGAGCCTGTCTGAGCATGAGCTCCAGAGGCCTGAGGGCCTGCGTTCACATCCCAGTTCTGCAACTAGCTGTTAGACCCGCCGGGGCCTGTTTCATCCTCTAATAACCATTTACCAGATCACCCACCACCCCCCAGGGGTTGTTGATATGACTAAGTAATGCATTTAACAAAAGTCCATGGCACATGATTCAGTATTGGAGCCCATCCTCTTTCTACAACTTTGCCCCAGCAAAGCTGCATGCAGGGGCACACATACATGCACACATGCTCCCAGAGAAAGACACTGGAGTCCAGGCCAGGTAGTGCACAGGTCCTTTATTTCCTGCACCAGCAGGTGCACAGGCTGACAAGTGAGCAACAGGAGAGTGAGCAACACAGCAGGAACAGAGCCAGACTGAAGTGGGCAGGAGGTGGGGGAGCCCAGACTCCAGCTGTTTAGGAGTAAAGAGTGGGAAAGGGCAGAACATCTAGAATGAAGAAAGGAGAGGCACAGAGGACTGAGGGGAGGACCAGGGGGAAGGAGCAATGGGCAGGGAGCCTGGACACATGGGCCACAGGCAGGGAGATGGGGGCGGGGCGGGAGGAGGCCCCCAGTGGGCGGAGGGACCCCTCACCCACACACAGAGATACTCTTGGTTACCAACAGTAGTTAGGGACTGAGAAGAAAGGACCAAGAATGGAGGAAGAAGGCCAGGTCCCTAAAAGTCAGCAAGGACTCAGGGGCCACCTTTAACTTGAGGCTCAAGGGCCTGTCGTTAGAAAGGTAGTCAGAACACCTTCCTACACCAGTGTCTGAGCCCCACCCCCAGCTCAAAGCCAGGTCTGGCAGCAGACAGACCTCGCCTCAGGCACCCCCATCCCCTGGACTACCATGTGACCCCAGGCCCAGCAACCTGAACTAGCTTTTGCACCAGCTGCAAAGGGTCGAGGCTTGGGTCCTCAAGCCCCAGCCCAGGTTCATGGGGACAGAAGGCAGGCCAGTGACAGACAGGGGGGTCCTGTTTGGGAGGATGGGAAGGAGGGTCTGGGGTAGGTGGGACTTGGCCAAGCAGCTGAAGGAGGGGCCTCAGGCTGTCTGTGGGGCCTCTGCAGGCTGCTGGGAACCAGCAAAGCCTGGAAGAGAAGGGAGGGGTAAACTGAGGGCTTGGACAGCAGGCAGGGGCCGAGGCCTTGTCGCTGTATCAGAAAGACAGCCGTGATTGATAGTTTTACAGGCTGCCCACTGGCTGGCCAAAGAGGTCACCGTTCAGTTTCCAAACTGCACAACCTTACACGGTGACCCTGATGAGGCTGCCCAGCAGTGACCAAGCGGCCACTGGAGTGGGGGCAGCCCACCCATGCCGGTGAGGCTACAAATTTCACGGCTGATGAGCAGGTCAGGCAGGCACCAGGACAGGGTCAGAGGGGAGGGACAGGCCAGGAAAAGTCATTCTGGCATAGCAGTGAGGAGAACAGGCTCAGACCCACTCCAGCTAAGTGATCTTAAGTTCTTAAGTTCTTAAATGATCTTAAGTTCTTACTTAAGTTCTCCAAACCTCAGTTTTCTCACCTAACAAAGGGCTGGTAACAGCTACCTTCAGGGGTGTGAGGACTAAAGGAAACAATGCCAGTCACTAAATCACCTTTGGTGTCTCTGTGAGCTCCTTGAAGGCAGGGCTCACACTCAGCAGGTGCAGCTCCCCAAGCTTTGGGGCTTCCAGCTGGGGAAAGGAGACCCTGACCCACCCCCCGGCACCCTGGAGACCTAGCCCATCTTCAGACTCATCCAGGGGGCTGGTCCAGCTGTGACCCTTGCTGGCAGAGACCTTTGTCCCAGTGGCCTGGGTGGCCCCAGAACACCCCTCTTCCTCCCAGGCCCTGGGAGGATGGTTGGCCCAGTCCTCCTCCAGCCTCTGAAAGGGCTGGGTCAGCACCCTGGACTGCTGCTCTGATCCGCTCCCTGTACCTGTTGCTGTCACTACTGCAGGGCTGGGAAGCCTCGGGGATCGGGTGGCAGAGTGGGAGACAGGGAGAAGGGGACAGCAGAGACGGGAAGCAGAGGCACAGTAGGGGGCTGCAGTCCTGGTCATGACTTTCAGCCCAGACCCCCAGGAGAAAAAGGGGTAGAGATCTGGAATCCTAAGCAAATTCCACATAAATGAGCCCTGGGGCCATAGTTCCCACTGAAGGAACCTGGAGGTGCCTATCCAAATGATATGCAAATTCCATGCAAATCATCACACTGGGTGAGGCCAAGCTGGGGTAAGTGAGCATTTGGGGGGCTCACCTACCCTCACCTTTCATTGATGATCTGTAGCTGGTCTGGCTGGCCGGAGGGAGGCCCCTGTGGGAGCACTCACCTTTCTGGAGCATCTTCGGCCTCAGCTGCCGACTATAATGCGCATCCAGCCAGTTAGCCAGTTGCTGGAAGACACGCTTCATGTTTAGGCGAGAGGGGCCCAAGCCGCTAGCCTCCAGCACCGAGGTCACTACGTTCCCCTGCGTTGCCTCATCCAGCTCTGGGTCCACCTCCTCCCAGGCCTCGGCCCCTTCAGACACCAGCTCTACCTCTTCTGTTGCCCCCTCCTCAGCTGACGCCACCTCTTCTGTGGCCACCAGTTCCTCCTCAGGCACCAATTCCTCCACAGGCACAAAATCTTCCGCCACAAAATCCTCTGCTGTCAGTAACCCCTTCTCAGCCTCTAAGCCCCAGTCTTGCTCTCGCACCTCACTGCAGCACAGCCTGTATCTGGGCAGGGAGACAGGAAAGTCTTTCTGTGCCCCTGAAGGCCAACCCCAGGCAGAGCCCCCAGCGCCCCCCTTCCACCTGCTCCTAGGACATCTCCAGCCACCAGGGTTGAGGAGCTCTCGTGCTCTCTGCCCCAGTCTACACATAGATCCAATGGCTACTCCTCAGTTCTGTCCCAACTAGGGAAAAAGGGAGCTGGGTTCCCGCCTCAAGGCTTCAAACACCCAGCCCAGGCACCAGGTAGGAAGGAGGGTCACCAAACACTGCACAAACCCTGCTTTCTCCTAGTACCCCCCACCCTGCTGCACAGAACAGACCGGCAAGGATAACAATATTCCTTCTGCTCCCCTCCATGATTTAACCTTTACAGCCCATCCCACAGCTAGTTGCCATAGGAACAAATCCATTTTAGTAAGGCTCAGACAGTTCAAGCCATTGGCCAAGGACACAGCCAATAAAGGGACCAAGTTGGGACTCGGTCCCAAATGTTTCCAGCTCCCAGGCCAGTGCTCCTTCACTCTCAGCCTCTGTCAAGGTGAAGGAAAGGCTTCGGTTCCCACCTGGAACAGCCTAAATCAGATGACCACCTATGGGGCAAGATTTGAAAGAAAAGGGAGCAGCCCCTTCCAGAACAACTCAACCCAGCCAGCCCAGAGCATAGGGCCTTCTCTAGGGCGGCAGGATTGCAGGTGGTTGTCTGACTGCTGAAAAGTGAGGGTGGTTGATGGGAGAGCCCCTAGCCAGCTTACCCCAGGTGTGACATCTCCTCCTTCTCAGTCTTCCCATGATTCCTTCAACAGAGAAAAGGGCTTTCACTGTCCCAAGGCAACATTAGCTGAAACCGCAAAGTCCCTGCGGGCCCCAACATGTGAAAAAGTCCTGGGGAGAAATGACGGGCCCAGACATGGGGACGGAGAAAAGGGTGGGGTGGGGGAGGGGCTGGGGCAGCTAACGAGGGGCGCCAGGAGTGAAGGAAGGTCAGAAGCAAACCCCCTCCCCACTCTGGGAAAGTGACTGTGGGTCAGGCAAGGGCCTGGGGGTCCCAGCAGCACACCTTTCCATAAAAAACACAGGGCCGGAGATAATCCTCATGGACCTTCTGAGCTCCTCAGCCAGGGCCTCCTGAAAACCAGGAAGGGCCTCCTGTGGTGGAGAAGGGGTATTACCAGGGGATCCCCACAGAACTCCAGCCCCTACTCCCAGGCACAGAAAGGAAATCAGCCAGCGGGGCTGAGGCACAAGCACACAGGCAAAAGCGGGCAGCGGGGGGTCCTCACCAGAGGTACGGCGTGTGTGAGGCGGGTGACAGGGTCAGTGGACCCCGGCGCTTGCTGGCGGAGGGTCTTCACCTCCTCCTGAGCCTGGGTCGGCATGCCCCCACGCTCCGTGTACTTCTCCCATAGGTCCTGCAGCTGGGAAGCCACTTGCAGATTCTGTTGGGACCCAGGCCCACCCAGCCCGCCCTTTCCCCAGGGGGCTAAGAGGCGAGAGGCCCAGACTCTGACACAGGGTGCCCCCAGGTAGGTCCCTGGACTCTACTCCACTCAGACACCACCTGCTAGGCCCCATGCCAGACGCTGAGGGTGTGCAAAGGGACAGACCCAGTCCCGGCTCAAGGAGCTTGTCCTCCCAGGAAAGTCAGGCAGCCGACCAAGGGCCCCGAGCTCCCTGCTCTGGGTCACGGTCTCTCGAGGACAGGGGCAGGAGCCAAGGGCAGTTTCACCTCATGCTGGAGCCGCATCTGGATTACTCTCTCCGAAGCCAGCTGCTGCTGCAACTTCTCAGTCTCAGCCCCATGCTGGAAAGACCCAAGACTGGTAAGCACCCCTCCCCCCAGGCCTCCCCACCACTTCCGACAGGTCTTCCCAGGCACATGGGTGAGGCTTTGGCAGCCCTTTAAGTAAGAAGTCACGTAGAGTGAGGCCACATAAGGCAGGAGAGTCATGCGGCCTGGTTCCTGGAACACGCTGTGACCCTCTCTGGGACTTGGTCCCCTCCCTGGGACAAGGAGGGGGAAGAATGAGGGCTCTCTGAGATCCCCTCCAACTCGGGACTCTGACGCAGAGAGGGGTCTGGGGCCTGGCCGAGCCAAAAGCCCCATGAGGTGAGGACAGGGAGGAGGGGGCTTGGGTGTGGCGGGGCCATGACAAGAGGGAGCCCTGGGCACACCTGGACGCACCAACTGGCAGCGTTGTTGCAGCTTCAGGACCTGGGCCCGCAGCTGGGTGACCTCCCTCTGCTACTGGTCCTGGGCCTCCCTCCTGAGCGCCAGCACCTCTGACAGCTCAGCCATCTGCTGGCTGGCCTCAGCTGGCGACAAGCAGGGACAGAAAGTCGGCTCCGACCCCCTTGGCCTCTGGGGACCAGTCTGGCCCTCCCACTGCCTCTGTCCACCCCGCCCCTCAGCTCCTGAGGGGGGGGGGCGGGGGCGGGGGGTCCGCCTTTGCAGGATTCGCCTTCCTCACTTGGTCTCCTTTCCGTAAATGTTAGTTAACTGACACGGAGCAAGGCCCTGGGTGACCAGTCTTCCAGGCCTGGTCCCAGCACACACGGGGCTCAAGTCTAGTGGGGAAAGTGATGGGCGAGGAAATCCTGCCAGTGCATAGGCTGGGCTCCAATGAAGCGAGTGCAATGGGCGCGCTGGGGGTCTCAGCTGTGACACCCTGTCCTGCCTTACGAGGTCTGCCTCTGCGGGGCAAGCGGGGCTCCGCCAGGCACAGAATGGCAAACAAGGCCCAGACAGGGGGTGGAGAGGCCTGGAAGCAATCACAAGACACTGGGAGGGCTCTGACGCTGGGGCTGGGGTGGGGGTTGAGGTTACCCTTTGGCCAATGGGAAACTTGGGGTTTTAGGCAGAGGATGACGTGGTCAGATTTGGTTTTAGGAAACTTATTTGGGCTGTGTGCAGAATGACCCGGAAGGGCAGCAATCCAGGCAGGGAGACCGGTTAAGACGGGGGGCCTGGGCTAGAGTCAGGGAGGTGAGGAGGAGAAAAGACACTTGAGCCTCTCTGAGGAGGTGGAAGCAACAGAACTTAGGGACCAGTTCCCATGCCAGGGACCTGGGGACCCGTGGGCCAACGGGGGAGCTGAGGAACTCAGGGGTAAGGAAGGTCAGGCCTGGGGGGAGGGGAACAGCATGAGTTCAGCCATCTTGTGTCTGCGGCTCACAGCCAGACCTGAGCTCCCCAGGGACCAATGCTATGCCTCCCTCTTCTTCATAAACACACAGTAGCAGCACAGCCCCTGGCCTGGCCCCGGTGCCTCAGCGCCTGATCTCTGGCAGCTCCCGGCTCCTTCCCTTCCTTGCTTCCAGGCCCCTTCTTCCTGTGCCCCAAATAACAAAAGGCCACAGGCTTAGAGGGACCCTGGGGCTTCTGTACAGCATTTTACAGGGTGCAGAAAGCACTTCCTCAGCTGTGCCTCTGGAAGGGTCCACAGTGCTGAGAGTACTCCTCCCCATGCTAACGACGGAGGTTCAGCGGGTCAAGGAACACCGTCCAAGCTCACACCGCTAAGAAATACCAGAGTGGGGACTCGAACTCAGGTCTCAAAACTCTGAGTTCTGAGTTCTTCCCCCCACCCCAAGTTACAACTTCACGTACAAAACTGCTCCACACAATCAAGGGGGTAGAGCTGAGAGGCCTGGAGGGAGGGAGAGAGGCAGGGGCAGGGGAGTCAACACCCCCTGGCCGTGGATGTGCCCTCTGTCCACCTGCTCAACTCCTCCTCAGCTGCTCGTTCTCCTCCTCCAGCAGCCTCAGCTGCTCCTGCAGGGCTTCCAGCTGCGGGCAGTTGTGCAGGACCTCCGTCTCCCACAGACAAGTCCTAGGAGTGAGAGCCACAGAAGCCAGGGGATAGGGGACCCAGGTCCCAGCCCACCCGGAGGATGCCCACCTGGGCTCGGTGTGGCGGTCTCCATTAGTCCCAGCAGCCCTGCCGGCAGGTGCACCGTCAGTGTTCCTGTTTGCACACAGGGAAACTGAGGCACAGAGAAGGGGCTGCCCAGGTGAAAAGGCAGGACACTCACGGCTCAGGGGCTCCATAGGAATGATAATACTGCTGCTCTTCCTCCTCCGGCTCCTCCTCCTCTTCTTCCTCCTCCTCCTCCTCAGAGTCTGAGTAGAGCTGAAGGAGGTCATCTCTCAAGCTCACCTGGTATCTGAGGTGTAAAATCTGGCAGTCAGGGAGAGGGGCCCCGTCGGAACGCAGGCAGGGGCGAGCACAGGTCCAGGCACGGGGCGGGGTGGGGGTGCTGTAGGTAGGTCTGAGATGGCACACTCCCTCCCCTCCTCCCTGCCCGGTTACGTCCTCCCTGGCTGAGCCCAGCATGGCTTCCAGTTTGCTGTGCTCCCCCATCAGAACACTGTTCTGTCTCACCAGGGACTGGCCAATGCGAGCCACAGTATTTAGGTCCTGCTCTCTCTGCAGAGGGACCCCCATCCACGGGGAATACTTTCCTGTTTTCTGGGCTCTCCCAGACAGGTGGGAGAAGCAAGGGAGTACACAGGGGTCAAAGGGAAGCCAGGCCACTAGGGGAAACCTTCCCCACACCCTAGTTTTCCAGGGTACTAGAAAAAAGTCTGCCATCGACACACTGTGGGGCCTGACTCAGCTTCCCCTTATGGAGAAGAGCACATCAGACCAGATGGCTCTACAAGCAATTCCGGCCTGGATATCCAGCATATATCTGCCTTCCATAAGAGGGACCCCTGGCTCGGCTCCCAGAGAAATAATCAAGCAGGAAAAAGACAAGGCTCCTACCCCTCCAGGGGAGAATGAAAACAGAGGCCTGGCTAAGGCTCAGGCTGGGCCGGACAGGGAAAGCAGTACCCAGCTTCTCTAGCAAATTTAACATCACTTTGACATCTTCTTGGGTGATCTCGGCTGGTGGGGGTTGGTCGGGGCACAGCGCTGCAAAAGCAGGAGTGGAGGCCAAGGTGGGAAAAGGGAGGACATACGCTACCCCACATCCCACTGTTTCCTGTCCGATCCTCAGTTCTCCCTCAACAAGAGTCAGCGACAAGAGAGCTCCCTTCCTGCCCCCACTATTCTCTCCAGACACCCCCAGTACCCAGCACTCCTTTCCCCTGCTCCCAGGGCCAAATGGGCTCTTTTGTGCCCTGGAGGGGTCTGGGTGAGGTCAAGGGATCACAGTCCTCCAAGCTCAGGTGGAAATTAGTTCTCAGGACGCCCAGGTCCCTGGTACCAGGGGAATGCAGGAGGCTAGCGACAGTACAGCCCCAGACTGACTCATCACCTCTTACCCGGAGGGCGCTCTCCGCCGACTGGAGCCTCATGGGTCATAAAACAGACGCAGTCACCCACCCTGCACCTGTTGCGTGTGGAGAGGCGGGAGAGACTTTTCCAGCACGCAGTAGGGGCTCCTGAGCCTCCAGACCTAATCCAGAGATCTCCCGCGACCCAGGAGAGGGTACAAGGGGAAGAAACCTGAGGCCCCGCCCACCCCGAGTCTGGGAAAAGCCGGGCTTCGACACCCGCAGCCAAAAGGTTGCCAAAACCTTCCCACCCACCTCCGCCCACCCACCTCCCGAGCTTGGTGCGGCGGGCGAGCACACGCTCAGAGCGAGCCTGGCAGCGCCCTCCCGCAGCCCCCCGCCCCTCTCCTGGAATTGCGGTTGACTGAGTAGGGCGGGGCAGGGGGGACCGTGAGAGTGCGCAGATCTGGGGAGCAACAGGCGCGCAGAGCCGGGCGGACGAGCGCGCTGGTGCGCCGACCTGACCCTCCGACAGCAATCAGGGGACGACAGAAGGTTGGAGAAGAAGGGCAAGAGGCGTCCGAACAGGCACCGCAGTGACAACGCAAGTGGGTGGAAGGGTGAGACTGAGTGCCAGAGGGGGCGGGGCGCCTGGAACCGACGCCCCCCCCCCCTTCTGCCTGCAAATACCCAGGTCCCACCCGCTCTGGGGTCCCGGGGACCCGGTTTACCTTCCTCCAGCTCCCGAATAAAGGCGGCGTGCTCGGGGCCCGACACCCCAGGCCGCCGTCCGATGTAGGCGGCCGGCGTCTTCCAGATGCCCGCCGCCTTCTCAGTCCCCAGGCCAGTGGCCCGGGGACCAAAGGGCCCTCGGAATATGAAGCGAGTCCACTGCGCGTCCGAGTTGCCGGGCCCAAACTGGGCATTCCGCTGGGCGGCGGCGAATGCGGACGCGCGCGGTGTTCTTGTCGGGGATCCAGCCTTGGAGGTCGGGCGAGCTCCGGCGGGGGCGGGTCCCGAGACGGATGGGGATCTGGATCCCGTTCGCGGTCCTTCAGTCAGTGCCTGCGCAGGGGCGGGTGCAGGCTGCGCTGAGGGCTCTGGAGCGGAATGGGCTGCGGGTGGGGGTGCGGGGGTGACTCCCGCTGGAGCCCGGGTTCTGAAGCGCTGCCCCACGAGGCCTTGCCCGGGCTCTTTCGGGCGCATCTTGAGTCCGCAGTCTGCTGCCGCAGCCCCGCCTTTATAACCTGCGCCTGGAGTGCTCGCCCGCCGGCCCGTACCACGCGCGGGAGGGGGCAGCCAGGGAGCAACCAGTGGTGCCCGGGACTGGGAGTCGCGCGCGAGGGGACGGAGGTGGTGGAGCAGAGCGCAAAAAATCAGAACAAGGAGAGAGTCGAATGGCGGTTCCGGCCGGTTCCATGGGCTTGGTTCCGAGTGCAGGGTTTCTACTCTCCTCTCCACCTCCGGAGAATGGTTCTGCCCAAAGTCGCGGCTTCCCTGGACTTCGGGTACCGGGACCCCGAGGTCCCTACCTGGGGGGCACAGCCTCCCTCCATTCCCGCGGGCGTTGCCGGCTGCCCTCCCTGGATGTGATCTGGGAGTTAGCGCAGGGTAGTGCTTTCCCCGGTGGCTGGGAGATGCATCCCGACCCTAGGACTGTTTCAACGCGCTGCCCAGTCCGGCGCGTCACACGCTGGTCCTCGCGCTCACGCTCCCGGGGCTCCAGCCGTTTGACAGCCCTTCTTCTTCTTTCTTAATTCGTCTTACTACCTTTCCTCGTGCTTTACCTCTAGCCCTCATTCGCTTCGCCCACCTCCTTCCACCCTGGCAAACACCTGTTCTTGCTGCAGACCCCGCTTAGAGGGCTCCCCCTGAAGACTCCTCCAACCTCGTCCCCTGTGGCCCCAGAGCGTCCCTCATCCGGCGGCCGGCAGTGCTCAAGAGTGTGTCTATTTCCAATCCAGACCTGCGCCCCTTCAGCGCAGGGAGCGGGTCCCTCAGAGCGCACCACGGGAGGCGGGCCGAGGAGTCGTGGGGCCATTTCTGTGCCTTAGACTGGAAGAACCTGCAGGCCCAAAAGAGATGGTTATGGCACTAATTCTCCTTTTTTTTTTTTTTTTTAATGTTTACTGATTTTCAGAGACAGCGCAGGGGAGGGACAGAGCGTGAGAGCGTGCCCACCCACGAAGGAGGGGCAGAGAAAGAAAGAGGGAGGGATAGAAAGAATTCCAAGTAGGCTCTACGCTGTCAGCACAGAGCTCAACGCAGGGCTCTATATCGTGAACCGTGAGATCATGACCTCAGAATCAAGACTTGGATGCTTAACCGACTGAACCACCCAGGCACTGTCTTATCTTCTCACTGTGGTCCTCACGTAGTGGAAGGGTGGAGGGAGCTCTCTGGGGCTTCTTTTATAAGGCCACCAGTTCCCATGCCTGAGGGTTCCCCCCTCAAGACCTAATCACCTCAGAAAGGCCCCACCTCCTAACACCATCGCGCTGGGGGTTAGGATTTCAACATGAATTGCAGGGGGACACCAACACTTAGACCATAACAACCCTATCACTCTTTAAAAACAAAGCAACAGCAATAACAAAAACCCACCAGCTTTTGGGGCGCCTGGGTGGCTCAGTTGGTTAAGCATCCGACTTCAGCTCAGATCACGATCTTACAGTTTGTGAGTTTGAGCCCCACGTCTGGCTCTGTGCTGACAGCTCAGAGCCTGGAGCCTGCTTCGGATTCTGTGGCTCCCTCTCTCTTTGCCCCTCCCCTGTTCATGCTCTGTTTCTTTCTCTCTCAAAAATAAACAAACATTAAAAAAATAATAATATTTTATTTAATCCAGTATCTCCAATACTGATACATGAATTCACCAAAGTTGCAGGGTACAAAATCAATGTGCAGAAATTGGTTGCATTTTTATACACCAATAGTGAAGCAACAGAAGGACAAATAAAGAAACTGATCCCATTCACAATTGCACCAAGAATCATAAAATACCTAGGAATAAACCTAACCGAAGAGGTAAAAGATCTGTACGCTGAAAACTAGAGAAAGCTTATAAAGGAAACTGAAGAAGACGCAAGGAAATGGAAAAGCATTCCATGCTCATGGATTGGAAAATAAATGTTGTTAAAATGTCAATACTACCCAAAGCAATCTACACATTCAATGCAATACCAATCAAAATTTCACCGGCAGTCTTCGCAAAGCTAGAACAAACAGTCCTAAAATTTGTATGGAACCACAAAAGACCCCGAAGAGCCAAAGTAATACTGAAGAAGAAAACCAAAGCAGGAGGCATCGCGATCCCAGACTTTAGCCTCTGCTACAAAACTGTAATCATCAAGATGGTATGGTATTGGCACAAAAACAGACACATGGACTGATGGAACAGAATAGAGAACCCAGAATTGGGCCCACAAATGTATGGCTAACTAATTTTTGACAATGCAGGAGAGTATCCAATGGAAAAAAGACAGTCTCTTTAGCAAATGCTGCTGGGAGAACTGGACACCAACATGCAGAAGAATGAAACTAGACCACTTCTTACACCATACACAAAAATAAACTCAAAATGGATGAAAGACCTAAATGTGAGACAGGAAACCATCAAAACCCTAGAGGAGAAAACAGGCAACAACCTCTTTGACCTCAGCCACAGCAATTTCTTACTCGACACATCTCCAAAGGCAAGGAAATTAAAAGCAGAAATGAACTATTGAGACCTCATCAAGATAAAAAGCTTCTCCACTGCAAAGGAAACAATCAGCAAAACTAAAAGGCAACCGATGGAACGGGAGAAGATATTTGCAAATGACGTATCAGATAAAGTGTTAGTATCTATAAAGAACTCACCAAACTCCACACCCTAAAAACAAATAATCCAGTGAAGAAATGGGCAGAAGACATGAATAGACACTTTTCCAAAGAAGACATCCAGGTGGCCAGCAGACACATGAAACACTGCTCAATGTCACTCCTTATCAGGGAAATACAAATCAAAGCCACACTGAGATACCACCTCACACCTGTCAGAGTGGCTAAAGTGAACAAATCAGGAAACTATAGATGTTGGTGAGGATGTGGAGAAACCGGAACTCTCTTGCACTGTTGGTGGGAATGCAAACTAGTGCAGCCGTTCTGGAAAACAGTGTGGAGGTTCCTCAAAAAATTAAAAACAGAAATACCCTATGACCCAGAAATAGCACTGCTAGGAATTTACCCAAGGGATACAGGAGTGCTGATGCATTGGGGCACATGTACCCCAATGTTTCTAGCAGCACTTTCAACAATACCCAAATTATGGAAAGAGACTAAATGTCCATCAACTGATGAATGGATAAAGAAGATGTGGTTTATACATACAATGGAATACTACTTGGCAATGAGAAAGAATGAAATCATGCCATTTGCAGCAACGTGGATGGAACTGGAGGTATTATGCTAAGTGAAATAAGTCAGAGAAAGACAGTTATCATATATTTTCACTCATATGTGGATCTTGAGAAACTTAACAGAAGACCATGGGGAAGGGAAGAGGGGAAAAATAGTTACAAACAGAGAGGGAGGGAAGCAAACCATAAGAAACTTAAATACAGAGAACAAACTGAAGGTAGATGGGGGAGAGGGGAAAGTGGGTGATGGGCATTGAGGAGGGCACTTGTTGGGATGAGCACTGGGTGTCGTATGTAAGCCAATGTGACAATAAATTATATTTTTAAAAAATAAAATAATAATAATAAATAAAAATAAATAAAATAATATAATAATTTTTATTTAACCCAATATCTCCAAAATATTATCATTTCAACATGTAATCAACATAAAAAATTATGAATGAGATTATATTTTCCATTTTTTATAATGAATTGAGTGCATTTTATTCTTACGGCCCATTTCAGTTGAGACTCAAATTCATTATTCTCTTTATTTTTCTAAATATAATTTGTCTTTTTCCCACTATATACCTTTAAATTTTTTTCTCTTCATCACTGGATTTCATCAATTTGATCATGATGTGTCTTAGTAGGATTTTTCTTTTATCCTTCTTGGGGCTGATTGAGCTTCTTAGATTTGAGGGTGTATAGCTTTGATCAAGATTTGGAAATTTTTCAATTCTTATTTCTTTTTTTTTTAATATTTATTTTTATTTTCGGTTGGGGGGAGCACAAGTGGGGGCAGGGAAGAGAGAGAGGGATAGAGGATCTGAAGCTGGTTCTGCAATGACAGACTGACAGCAACAAGCCCAATGTGAGGCTAGAACTCACGAACCATGAGATCATGACCTGAGTCAAAGTTGGCCACTCAACTGACTGAGCCACCCAGGTGCCCCATCAACTTTTATTTCTTTAAATATTTTTTTTCTGAGCCCCACTTCTGGGATTTCAATTACATGTGTGTTAGACCACTTGATACTGAACCACAGGCACTAGGACTCTGTTCATTTTCTTTTTCCAGCCTTTTTCTCTCTGTCCTTCCGTTTCAGTTGTTGTGACTGGTATATCTTCAAGTCCACTGATTTTTTTCTTTTAAAGACGTTATTTTTCAGGAATCTCTACACCCAACATGGGGCTCAAAGTTACAACCCCAAGATCAAGAGTCACATGCTCTACTGACTGACCTGAGCCAGCCAGGTGCCCCTCCACTGACTTTTTAATCTTCTTTCAGGCCATTCAGGAACTTTTCATTTCTGATCATGTATTTTCCAGCTCCAGGCATGCTAGTTGGTCTTCATTTGCATCTTCCATTTCTCTCCTTATTATACTCATATATTTTTTTTAATCCTTGTACTTAGCTATAAGGAATTTTTAGAAGTCTTTCTCTGCCATCATCTCTGTCATTTGTGGGTCTGTTTTTATTGACTGATTTTTCTCCTGTCTACAGGTCACATTTTCTACATCTTTCTTGCTCAATAATCTTTTGGATGCCGGATATATTGTGGATGTTACATTGCTGAGATGCCAGCTTTTTATCCTCCTTTGCTGGGTTTCATCTTGCCAGGCAGCTAAGTTGTGGATCAGCTTGATCCTCTTGAGGCTTGTTTTTAAAGTTTTGTAGGGCAGATCCAGAAAGGCCTTTACTCTAGAGATATTTTAGCCCTATTACAAAGGAGTAATCTTTCTGGAGTGTCTACTGAATGCCCCAAATATTCAGTGAGGACTCTCCTCACTGGCTGATAAGAACCTAAACATTTCCCAGCCCTGTGTGAGCTCTGGGAATTCACGTATGACTTCCTGGGAGTTGTTCTCTCCCCGGTGGATATTCTTTTCTCAGCCTCATGGAGTCTCACCCTACACACCTCCAGCTTCGCATTCAACCAAAGACTCAAGAACATTCCGTTGTAGGTTTCTGGGACTTGTTGAGAACTGCATGGCTCTCTCCTCCTGGGAAAAAATCTGTTCCACAAATTCCAGCCTCCCTGAACTCTGACCTCTGTCTCTGCGGGTCAGTAGACACCAGAGTCTGCTTGGGTTCCCCCTCCCTATACTGCCCTCAGAAATTGCCTCTAGACAGAAACCCAAGGTCATCATAGGACTCAATCTGTTTCTCCCTGAGACCACTGTCCTGTGATGCTTATTGTCCAATGCCTTAAACCTTTGTTTCACACATTTTATCCAGTTTTCTACTTATTTTCTGCAGGAGGGAAATGTGGAGCTAGCTACTCCATCTATTTGGATAGACATTGAATTAGAAGCCTATCCTGAAGGTAGAGCCATAGGACTTGCGGAAGGATTGGATGAAGAGTGTGAAGGAAGAAGAAAAGTCAAGAATGACTCCAACTGTTTGGGCCAGAGAGAGCTCCATACACAAAGATGAGAAAAACTGAGGGGAAGTCAGCTTTGGTAGAGAAAACCAGGAGTTCAGATTTATCTAAATATCTTTTTTTTTTTTTTAATAAGCTCCACACCCAACGTGGGGCTTGAACTCATAATCCTGAGATCAAGAGTCACACGCTCTACCAACTGAGCCAGCCAAGTGCCCCAGGAGTTCAGTTTTACATAAGTTAAATCCAAAATGCTTATTAAGTATCCAAGTGGATAAACAACTAGCTGGGTTTATCCCAACTGGATATATAAATATAACAACTTGATATATAAATCTGAGCATAGGGGAAAGATGGGGGCCGGACACTTCAACTGGGGACTCATTGCTCTAAGGTGAGAATGTAAAGCCATGAGACTAGGTGAGACCTCTGAGAGACTGAGTGTAGATAGATAAGGGGGCCCAGGGTTAAACCCTCCGTACGTAGAGGGCAGGGAGAAGAGGAAGACTCATCTAAGGTGACCAAGATGGATGGGACCCTGAAGAAGAGGTAAACCAGGGAAAAGCTGGGTTCCAGAGAAAGTGTTTCAAGCAGAGAGAGCCACCTGTGTTGAGTGGTGCTGCCACAGGAGACCAACGAGGACGGAGAATCAACTCAGCAAGATGGAGGCCATGGACAACCTTGGCAAGAGCCATCTCAGTGGAGAGACGGAGGTGAGAGAGACTGAGAAGGGTGAGGAAGTAATGGGAGGTGATGATGTGAGGATGGAGAATATAGAAAACTATTGAAGAGTTTTGCAGGGAAGGGGAGCTGAAAGAGAACAGTCACTGAAAGACAACATAGGCACTAGAGAAGGTGGTTTTGGGGGGGTTTTTTGTTTGTTTGTTTGTTTAATTTTTTTTTAATGTTTAAATTTTTTTTAATGTTTATTTATTTTTTGAGAGAGAGAGAGAGAGAGAGCGCGTGCGCAAGCAGGGGAGGGTCAGAGAGAGAGAGGGAGACACAGAATCCAAAGCAGGCTCCAGGCTCTGAGCGCTCAGCACAGAGCCCGATGCGGGGCTCGAACCCATGAACCGTGAGATCATGACCAGAGCGAAGTCGGATGTTTAACCGACTGAGCCACCCAGTTGCCCCTAGAGAAGGTGGTTTAAGAACGAGAGATGAGGGGTGCCTGACTGGCTCAGTTGGAAGAGACCACAGCTCCTGATCTCAGGGTCGTGAGTTCGAACCTCATGTTGGGTGTAGAGCTTACTCAAATAAATAAACTAAAACAAAAAACAAACAAACAAACAAAGCATTTAAGGTTGAGTGCGGTGACAACATGTTTATGTGCTGATGGGGATGTTCCAGCAGGGAGGAGAAAACTAATGCCAAAGACAGAACCCAGAGCCCAGGGATCATTCTGAGATCCTTCTGGGAATGGACGAATCCTGGTAACCAAATCTGTTCTCCTCTGTGCTCAAGCATGCGTATTTTCTTTTTTTTTTTTTTTTAATTTTTTTTAACATTTTATTTATTTTTGGGACAGAGAGAGACAGAGCATGAACGGGGGAGGGGCAGAGAGAGAGAGGGAGACACAGAATCGGAAGCAGGCTCCAGGCTCTGAGCTATCAGCCCAGAGCCCGACGCGGGGCTCGAACTCACAGACCGCGAGATCATGACCTGAGTTGAAGTCGGACGCTTAACCGACTGAGCCACCCAGGCGCCCCTCAAGCATGCGTATTTTCTATGGTGTCTTTGTCACCAAAAAGTTTGAAGGAGACACAACCCAACCCCAGGGTTTGCTGTGGACAGTGAGATTGGAGAACCTCAGGGGTGGCCACGACAGGGTCACCTGTCCAGACTTCAGGTTGGCCAAGCCGCTCCCTCACTAGTCCCCTGAACAACTTCCTGGACAGTCTCACTGTGCCCTAGACATCTCTGCAGCTCCAAGCACAGAAGGGGACATAAAATAGGGGCCCATTCCATTCCTGCTGAATGGATGTTTGCTGAACTGGATTGTCCCTGCCCATGAGAAAGCAGCCCTGAGGCCCCTGGGAAGCTTGGGGTGAAGAAGAAAGACACAGAGATGAAGGGGACCCCACAGGCTCCCAGTTGACTTGCAGCCTCTAGCTCCCAGCACCAGTGCATAGCAACTCTAGCTACAGCCACCAGAGGGCAGTGTCGGCCCACATACCCCCCTCCTACCCCGACCCAGCCCTTCACCTGCACATCTGTAACCCCACAAAAGAGGCGGAGTAGGGATGGTGACTTCATTTTACAGATAGAGAAGCCAAAGCTCAGGCCCCTGGTCACTCCACACGTAAGCATTTTGGCCTGGCTGATGGATGTCTGCCACAGCCCAGGGCTGCCCAGGAGACCCAGCAGGCCCCTGTCCAGCGGTGTCATTCAGTCTTGTTCCCCTCTGCCCTGCTGCTGTTCTAACCAGAGAGGCTGGCAGAACAGACACCCTAGACCTTCTGCCCTCCCTCCAGTATGAACCCACTGACCCCTGCTGAGGACAGGGGACAGGAAGAGAAGACAGGAAGGGGCTCAAGACCCACCGCACCCATGAACTTGAGAGCACAGTCACTCAGACAGCACACAGGCTCAGGCCACCTCCCCTAGCCTGACCCTGGAAAATGAACCTAGGACAGGCTACCCCATGGCTAGAGCCCTTGAGAGTGTGCCTGGGATCTGGGCGGGGCCAGACACCAGGACCAATCCCTGCAGACCAGGGAGCAGGGCAGAGGGGAGCTTCCAGGGAGCATGGACCGGGATGCCGCCTCCCCCCCTCCCCCATTCCTGCTCTTCTCCTGTGGGATTCCCAGGAGCTCTCCTCCTCCTCCTGGCGTCTCCTCCCTACCGGTGCCCAGGCCCCTCCAAGACGTCAGGACTCTTTTCCTTTACTCCTCTTCCCCAGACCCCGCCCAGACTCCTAGGCACCGAGCCAGCCTCTCCGGGACCTGGGGCGAGGAAGTGGGCGTGCTGGGGGCCTAAGCCCCTCACCTGCTGTCCTCTGGGTTCCTAGGTCCCCCTCTGGTCAAGACAGGGGAAGGAGAGAAGCCAGAGAGGCGGCAGAGAGGAAGTACCTGCAGTGACGGTGGGGGTGGGGATCTAGCAGGGATGGCCAGGGTCCTAGAAGATGGCAGTTTCCTCCACTCCAACCCCACCCGCGCTTCCTCCCACCTGGGGGGGGCTTGCCTTCCCGGAACACCCACCACCTGCCACCCACACAGCCTGCAGGCTCACTCCAGCTTGTCTCCAGCTCTCCTGCTGAGGGCGGCCACCTCCTCTGAGAAGCCCTCCAGGCTCCCAGAAGGGACGTCTCCCTGTTCTACCCTCTCCTGGCATCTTCCTGCCTCTCACTGTTGACAGTGTAAGCTTCTGTTACTAATGAGAAAATTACGCAACGCAGAGGGTACTTCTGTATCCTTAGGGCTCTAATTAGAGTTAGCACTCAGTATCTGTCGAGTGAACCATGATGGATTCTCCGGGTGAGTCTGGGTATGGGTCGGGGGCAGGGAGTGGTCCCCAAAGGCTCTAGAGAGACTTACCCAGTCAGGGAGAGATTCTGCGTCCCTGGACCCTGGAGAGTGCTGCACATTCCCCTGACACAGGTGAGCCCCACCAGGAAACTGCCCAGGGGCACAGGGACAGCAGACCCTCAGGGGGTGGGCGGCGTTAAGGGACTCCAGCATAGTCCCCTCCCCTCTCCTCACTTAGAGCCCTTCAGCTCAGCCCCCACTCACTTCCTCCAGGCACCCGCTCTGAGGCCTAAGTGGGATAGGAGCTATCTGCAGGTGGCAGGTCACAGGGCCTGCCCTGGCCTGGGGGGAGGGGGGCGGCGCTCCAGGGGAAGCAGCTGGGAGCCAGGTGGGGGGAACCAAGCACACAGTGTGGGGGGGGGGGGGGGGGGGGGGGGCAGGGCAATCAGCCGTGTCCAGCCTGCTGGGCAGACACAGGTGGCGAGCTTGGGAGGACTGTCTACTGCTCTTGGGCCTCTGTCAGCTACCGCCAGGTTCAGGGAGAAGACCCAGGAGCCCTTCACTGCCTGACTTCTGTCCCCAGAGTCAATGACTTCTTCTGATCCTTGGGTCCATGTCTAGACTCTGAGCCCTTCTGGGAACAACTCACGAGTCGGGGACAGCAAAGAAGGGAGAAACACAAATTCACTGAGCCCCAACTAGTCTATGCTTTGTATATGTTATTTCATTTTATCATCACCCAGAGGAAAAAAATATATTACTTTTCATAGATGAGAAATGGGTTGGCACCACTGACCACTGAGTGAGGATTCCTGGCATTTCAGCCATTCCTGACAGAGGAAACCTTGCTTATCACAGGGACCCCATTGCGCCACCTGACATGGAGAGTTTTTCCCAGTTGCTGCCAAATCTGTCCCATGACCTTCCTACCAAGTGGCCTTCCAGCCTTTGCCTGCATACCTGCATAATGGGGAGCTCAGTAGAATAGTCTGGGCACTTCTAGATAGCCCTTATTCTAGAAAGGGCTTCCTTGAGACTTCTGCTTAGAATAAAATCTTTCTCTTTGTAATTCTCACCCACGCCCCCACCCCTACCCCTACCCCTACCCCACCCCCATCCCACTTTCTGTTTCCGGCTGTGCCCTCCAGGGATCCCCAGAACGAGGTTGTGCCCTCCTGTGCTCTGTGCACACCAGAAGGGTGCTTTGCTAGTTTGCTCTTCCCCAGGCTCCCCATCCTCCAGCCAGGCCTGAACCCCTCCCCTTCTGATCTCAGGGGGATGCTCCAGGCCAGCCAAGGAAGGTGGCCTGGGCTCAGAAGGTGGAGGCTGGAGGCAGCGAAGAGCCATGGGATGAAACTTCTGGCATCCTGAATCCACATCCAAGCTCTGACTCTCACAAGCTGTGCTGCCTTCCGCACATTTCCTAATTTCTCTGAATCTCAGCAGCCTCACTGTGTATAATTTACCTCCACTTTACACACCTCACAGGGCTTACCTGAGATTACGCAGTAAAGCACCTAACACCTACCGAGGGCTCAGCAAATGATAACTGTTGATGTTCACATTATTATTAACAATGTCACCTGGGCGCCTGGGTGGCTCGGTCGGTTGAACATCTGACTCCGGCTCAGGTCATGATCTCACGGTTGACGAGTTCCAGCCCCATGTCGGGCTCTGTGCTGACAGCTCAGAGCCTGGAGGCTTCTTCAGATTCTGTCTCCCTCTCTCTCTGCCCCTCCCCTGCTCATGCGCGCTCTCTCTCTCTCTCTCTCTCAAAAATAAAGATTAAAAAAAATTTTAACAATGTCACCTGTCACTTGGGCCTCAAAAGTAAAACAAGAGGCAAATATCTCCAACCTCAGTTGCTCTGAGGATGTCGCCTGCCACAGGGCCCAGCACAGAGATCAGCCAGTGATGGGTATGATCAGGATTGCTAGGACCGCTGTCCCTGAACGACCCCAGGACAGAAAACCTTACCCTCCAGGCAGGGTCGCAACCGCCTTCCACAAAGGCCTTTCAGTGGTCCCCCCCCCCCACTTCGTATCCACGATCCAGTTCGTTTGGACACTTTGCCCAGACGCACGAAGCCCTCCAACTCCCTGACTTTTGCCTCATTTTCCAGCCTGGGTCTCGCTGTCACCCCTCCAAGCCACTGTCATCTCTTGAACTCTGTGCTCAGTTTCCCAACTTCACGTCTTTGGCTGCTCCCTCTGCCGAGAATCCGGCCCAGGTAAACGCCATGATGTCCATCGAGCACCTCCTTATTTGAAAGGCAAGGCGACTCAGATGTCACCTCCGCCTCCACAGGCTCCCTGAACCCACTCAGGCCCCTGCGCACATGCGCACTCTGCTGCTAGCATTGCTTTGCTGTGTTTCCCACAGGAAGACGAGAATGTGGGGCATCTCTATCCCCAGGGCCCGGAGCAAAGCCTGGCAGAGAGCAGGTCCTTAGGAAGCAGTACAGACCGGGACTGCACTCGGACCGGTTTTCCACAGCTTCGTTGCACCAGTAATTATTGTGAACCAGGAGTCAACTGAATTTTTCAAATCTTTCCCACGCATCCTGGGTGTTACCAAGTTTCCCTATATTTTCTTTTCTTTTTTTTTTAATAATTTTTTTAATGTTTTTATTTATTTTTGAAGGAGAGAGAGAGACAGCATGAGCGGGGGAGGATCAGAGAGAGAGGGAGCCACAGAATTCGAAGCAGGCTCCAGGCTCTGAGCCATCAGCACAGAGCCCGATGCGGGGCTTGAACCCACAAGCTGTGAGATCATGACCTGAGCCGAAGTCAGACGCTCAACCGACTGACCCACCCAGGCGCCCCTTAAATAATTTTTTTTAATGTTTATGTATTTTTGAGAGAGAGAGAGAGAGGCAGAGCATGAGTGGGGGAGGGACAGAGAGAGAGAGGGAGACAGAATCCAAAGCAGGCTCCGAGCTGTCAGCACAGAGCCCGATGAGGCGCTCGAACTCATAAACGTCGAGATCATGACCTGAGCAGAAGTCAGATGCTTGACTAACTGAGCCACCCAGAGCACCCCCCCCACCCCCAACAGGCTACATTTTTAAGGGTAGCTTCAGGTTCACAGATGATAACTTATTTTGGATTTATTTTGATAACTTGATGTTTTTTAAAGTGCTATCTATGCCCAGTGTAGGAACCAATGGTCACATGCTCCACCAGCTGAACCAGCCAGGTGCCCCCTGATAATTTGATATTGCAATCCACTGTAGGGGCCAAGGGCAGTCTGCCCCTAGATGGGCCACTTGGGCATAAAGAGTATTTCGGGTTAAAAGTAATTAAAACCCAGCATAGAGCATCTGGATGGCTCAGTCCATTCATTAAGCTTCCAACTTCATGATCTCAGGGTTCAAGTCCCGAGTTGGGCTCCACACTGGCAGCGTGGAGCCTGCTTGGGATTCTCTCTCTCTCTCTCTCTCTCTCTCTCTCTCTCTCTGCCACTTCCCCACTTGCACGTCCTCTCTCTCCCTCTCAAAATAAATAAACCTAAAACATTTTTTTTGTGGGGGAGCCTGGGTGGCTCAGTCAGTTAAGCGTCTGACTTCGGCTCAGGTCGTGATCTCGCAGTTCGTGAGCTTGAGCCCTGCATCAGGCTCTTGCTGACAGCTCGGAGCCTGGAGCCTCCTTCAGATTCTGTGTCTCTCTCTTTCTCTGACCCTTCCCTGCTCACACTCTGTTTCTCTCTTTCCCTCAAAATAAATAAACATTAAAAATTAAAAAAAAAATTTTTTTTTAGGTAATTAAAACCCAGCAGATGCAGGAAAAGCTCCCTGCCTCCCACTCAACTCCCAAAATTTACATTGAAAAGGAGAGCCTGGGAGCAGAGCGCCGGGGTGGCTCAGTCGGTTAAGCGTCCTACTTCAGCTCAGGTCACGATCTCGCGGTCCGTGAGTTTGAGCCCCGAGTCGGGCTCTGGGCTGATAGCTCAGAGCCTGGAGCCTGCTTCCAATTCTGTGTCCCCCTCTCTCTCTGCCCCTCCCCCGTTCATGCTCTGTCTCTGTCTCAAAAATAAATAAACATTAAAAAAAATTAAAAAAAAAAAAAAAAAAGGAGAGCCTGTACCAAGAGGAGAGCTTCAAGGAATCTTATCTGCATAATTCAGCAACCTTGTTTTTCCAAACATCTTCTCTCACCTTCCTGCTAATGAGCTTTCTCTCCCCCTTTTAACCCCCCAGACCCTTCCTCTCTCCTTAGCTCAGATAAACCTCTTGTTGCCTCATCAGCTTTGGAAGTTCATGTCTGTGTGGACTCCCCATACATACAGCTATTCAATTTGATTTCCTTCTGTTAATCTGTCTTGTGTCAGTTGGATTCTACGTCCAGCTGGAAGGACCACAGGGCCGAGGAAGGTCCTCCGCCCCAACACCACCTTGTTGGATTCTGCCCCTCGTGCTGGCTCGTTGCCATTTCAGGGTTGCCTTCAGCGTGGCACCTGCTATTGTGATGGGTGGGTGTTGGTTTCCATTGGTACTGTTGACACCGGGCTAGATCTGCTGAGTGTGGTGAGTGCAGACACTGACATTCCCCCAGACCACCAGGGCCAGGGTTCCGGCCCCTTGGCCATGGCTGCTCACCCAGTAAAAGGAAGGGGCTGGCAGGGGAGACTAGTTCTGAGTCACAGCAGACAAGACTGGAGCTCTACCCCCTGTCTTCCATGCCTCCTTCCTTTCATACCATCGGAACCCTGATTTCTACCAAGGGGGCGACGTGTGCAATAATCTACCCTCAGCTTCCCTTGCAGCGAGGGTCATGTGCCAGTTTCCTGCCAATGTCTCTGGGGGTAGATGTCCCTTCTGGAAAACAGAAAGGCAAAACTCCTCTGGGAAAAAAAAGACTTTTGCGTTTTCCCCTTCTTGCCTGGAAGCCCTGTGCTTTCATCCCATCTTCATGTGTATTATCCCCCTTTTACAGGTGAGGAAATTGAGGCTCAGAGACATGAATTGATTTTTTTCAAGGTCACAAGGCTCAGATAACTCCTACAGGAAAACTAGAAGCGTCAACTCACTTCATTGAGATTAACTAGCTTAACTTTCCCTTTTTGCCCAGGCTGCCAGGAAGCTCAGGGCCTAATATAAAGCTCAATCATGGCTGGTATCAACCCTTAACACTGGTGCTTTACTACCCTTTCCTTTCCCTTGTCCTCAATGTCTCTTATGAGATCTAAGAGGCCAATCCTTTCTGCTAAGCTGCCTCCTTCTCTTTTGGAAAGCTTGGGGTTGCCCAGCTTATCGTTCCCTGGCCTCTGCAGATCTCTCCACTCTGCTCTGGGCAGCAGTAAGGTCAATGGACTACATGGTTGGGTTCCCTGGTTTCTGCCTCAGTCTGACCAACAGGGAGCCTTGGGAAGAGGAAGGAACCTCCCCGTCAGTAGCCTCGTCCAGAGTCCTGACCCCAAGAAGCACTTCCTGCCTTTTTGCCTGAGGCCACGATAATTAGCCCAGGGTGCTGCCCTCTCGCTTGCTGGTCCCTCTCCCTGCCCACACCTCTGTAAACTGTCCCTTTACCAAATTCTCAAGTTACCCAAGCTGAGTGGTTCTTGCCAGGGCCCCGTTGGGGGCTGTCTGCGTCCCCCCGATTTCATATGTTGAAGCCCTAGTCCCCCAGTGTGATATTTAGAGGTGGGCCCTTGGGGATGTAATTAGGTTTAGATGAAGTTTTGAGGGTGGGGCCCCGTGATGGGATTAGCCCCCTTCAAACAGGGAGAGATCTCTCTGTGAGGGTCATGCCCTGAGGAAAGGCCACATGAGAACTCGTCCAGGGGGCAGCTGTCTTGTACAAGCCAAGCAGCCAGCTTTTCCCAGGCATGCAATCTGCTGGGACCTTCATCTTGGACTTCCAGCCCCCAACCTATGGTATTTTGTTGTAGCCGCCCAAGCAGAATAAGACAGGCCCTTAACACAGAGCACAAAGTGCTTTGTCCCTAAAAGTCCTTGTGATGTCTGAAAACTGTCCTGTCCCCTCCCCTCAGGGGAGCTCGGCTCAGCATCTCAACGCCTCTTGCCCGCACCCCACATCTGCCTCGCAGTCGGGCTCGCTGTCCCTGCCCCCAGCACATCCGTCCTGGAGCCACAGGACCATTGCGATTAGCTGTCCCCGGGAAGGGGAATTCGGGGATGTGGGTGGGGAACCGTCACACAAGCCAACGGTAGCGTGTGGTGGGTGAGATGATGGCGTGCACAGGGCATTACGGGGCAGAGAAGGGGCACCAGCTCAGCCCGGCTGGGAGCTGTGGGAGGTCATGGAGGAAGCAGCATTCCTGGAGTGAGGGCTGAGCTGGACCCCAGTGCGTGAGCAAGTGAAGGTATTCCAGGCAGAGGGAACAGCATGCACAAAGATTGGGAGGCAAGAACCAGCAGAGAGGATGCTGGTTGAGGGGACAGAAGGGAGGTGGGCAGGGGCCAGAGTGGGCCCACCACAGACTTTCAAAAAGGGGCCCAGACTCGAAGCCATGGGCCACAGGAAGTGTTGCGCCCAGGAGAAATCCACCAAAGGCACATTAAGGCTGGATGGGACAGGGCCAGAGGTTGAGGCCAGCGAGGAGGGCGCCCCTTGGAGAAAAAAGTGAGGCCTGGCGTCCCTGAAGGGGGGACGCACCTCCAGGCATCTCTTTACCCCTCCCACTCCCTAAGGTTCCAAGACGGAGCCCTTTGAGTGCAGACTGAATTAAATCTACTCCAGATACTCAAATGTGCCTTTCTCCCTGACTCCCCTCCCTGTGTCTTTCCCACACACAAGGTGGTCATGAGTGCACGTGGGACCCAGCCAAGGAGGCATCGGGCTGCTAGGGGAGCCCCCAACACCCCATCCCACCCCCACCCCGCACAGCTTCCATTCGATCTGTGTGTTAGTTTTATTTCCTTTGCTTTGGTCTATACAAAAAAAAAAAAACAACCAATAACCAAAAACATAAAGCGATAATAATAAAACTCTCCGCTGGGACCTCCCCCAGCCCCCCACACCCACGTGCAGGAGGTGGTGGTGGGTTCGAAACAGGAAGGGGAAGAGAAAGCCCCTCACCGCACACCAGAGGGGTCAGCCAAGAGCACTTCTCAGGAGTCAGCTAGGGTGGTGGAGTGGGTGGGACGGGGCGGGATGGGGTGCCAGGGAGCTGTCCCCAGAGCTCCCAGGAAGGGGCCAGGTCCGGTTGAGTGTCCTGGAGAGAGGAGCAGGCAGTGTCCTGGAGTGGGGGACTCACTCTCCGCGTCTCCATCCCATCTCCTTGTCGGTCCCTGAACTTTTCAAGACAAGCTTTGGATTCTGGGATTTGGGGCCTTGAACCTGGGTCCTGGACACCCCAGGGGCTCGGAACAGTCGGTCGGCTGGAGTTCGGTGAGAAAATCAGGCCCCGGGGAGGAACCAAAGCTCTGTGGGGCCCAGGCTGCTGGAGTCAAGCCGCCTGGGCTGGGGGGTGGGAGTGGGGGTCGGGGGGTGATTGCCAGGTGGGGGAAGAGAGCAGGTGATTGAGTCTAAAGCTTTAGTTCCGGGGCCACAGAGGTGGGGAGGGGGTGTTGGGCCCTGGACCCACGGCCCAGGACAGAAAAGCAGGAGCAGATCACCATCCCAAGAAAGACGCTACAGAGGACCTCTGGAGGCGTGGGGTTCGGCAAGAAGTCGCAGCCCCGCTCCCCTGGGCTCAGGCACTTTTCTGTCTCGCCCCATCGCCTGCACGGAGAACCTCTCAGATGAGGAACCGCACCTGGGGGGTGAGGCAGACACAGAGAGGTCAGGGCAGGCCTCTGTCCCCTAGGAGCTCGTCCCCCCCGCCAGGTCACCCACCCACTACCCACAAAGGGGCAGGACTCCCCACCCCCTCAAGATAAGAGAGTAAGGTAGGCCACAGACACCTTCCTTGGCGGGTGCTCGACAGCAAGGGACCCACATTCATTCCCCCCCCAAAAAAGAGCCAAAGGTTCCAAGGAAACATGAGAGGGCCTCTTCCATGAGAAGCAGGTTCCAGCAGGGGTTGGGGGGGGAAGCGTGTCTCCACAGCCTGCAGGCACGACAGAGGGCACCGTACTGGAAAGGAGCCAGCTAGGCCAGCATGTGGTCCGCCGCAGGGTAGGGGGGCCTCAGGCCGTCGCTGTAGGTGTCGATGGGATAGTCTCCGTCCATGTCCATGTGCATGTCCAGAGGGTCCAGGGGCACGTCACTCGAGTACATGGGGCGGTAGGTGGCATCCATGTCTGGGGAGGAGAAGGAAGGAGGACCTTCTAAAGTCTGTAGACCACCCTGCTGGACAGCCCTCCATCCATCTGCCGTGGGCCTGACCCCGTCCTCAAACTCCCACATCAGGGGACCTCCACGGGGATATCTGTGGATTCTATATGGTGTCTGCCACTGGGGACACAATGCCCCCTTCGCTCACACCCACAGACGTCCCACGCCCCGGGCTCTCGGGGGTCCCTGAGGAACTCTGCACACACTTACCATCTGCGTAGGGTTCATTGATGGGGATCATGCTCTGGGCCTAAGGAAAGAGACAGAGAAACATTGAGGGAAGGGACAAGGGCGGAAAATGTAGGCTCTGGGCTGGGGGTGGGCGGCTGGAGGTGCTTCTAGAAAAGGGGGCCGGGGGAAAACAAAGACCCCTTGAAAGAACAGAGGATGGAATGCGGTTATTCAGTGCCTCCGTGGACCCCTCCTGTCAGGCACCTCCTGAGCGTGGAAGGTCCCACCATTCATGCTTGGGGGCACCCAGAGAACTAGAGCAGCCCTGGGGACGGGAGTGCACCCGGGATCAGGGCAGCCGCTAGCCTATAGAGCACCTCCATGCAAGTTAGAAAAAGGCACCCTGCCTCAAATGCTTAGAATGTATAGTGTGGACAAAATAAAATTACCATTCTGGCAGGTCAAAATCAGAAAGACAGTTCAACCTATTACTTCCGTCTGCTAGAAATTGTCGTGGATGATCCAATTATAAAATAAAAATCAGGGTGCCTGGGTGGCTCAGTCGGTTAAGTGTCTGACTCTTGATTTCGGCTCAGGTCAGGATCTCATGGTGATGAGATCGAGCCCTGCCTGGGGATCCACACTGAGCATGGATGGAACCTGCTTAAGATTTCTCTCTCCCTCTCCCTCTGCCCCTCTCCCACTTGTGCGCATATTCACATGCACTCCCTCTCTCTCAAAAAAAAAAATAAAATAAAAATTTTAATTAAAAAATTTAAAGAAATAATTACAAAATAAAAATCTATGAGGTAGACAGTATGACAGGAGCCCCCTTAACAGTGCTGTCTTTGTGCAGTGTGCAACTTGCACAACCAGACGTCACAGTCCAACCCAGGATACTCACGGCCTCCCAGGCAGCTGGGTCATGCTTGAAGAGGGAGTTGGTGAGCTCCACAGACACACGCTTACGATAATCTGGGTTCTTGTCCTCAGAGATGCGGAACAGGACAGCGGCAGCATAGGTGGCTGAGCAGAGAGGAAAGGAAAGACCAATTCAGGTGCCTGCCTCCACTCTGGCTGGAGGACTAACACTCAGCCCTCCTCTGTTACCCCCTCGCCCACAGCACAGCCCCTCACCTGTGCCCTCGTTGCGAGAGTGCAGTAGCTCCATGAGTGGGGACGAGGCCCCCTCGGCATCAATGGCATCAGCTGCCTCCTTGTCCTGGGCCAGCTCACACAGCACCCCGGCGGCTACACGCTGGATGTTCTCCACTGATGAGTACAGGAGCTGGGCAGAGGGCATGCAGGGTGGGGAAGGGGTGGAGGTGGATGAGGGGTAAGGCAGGCAGGGGGGCAGCCTGCCTCCCAGCCCTGTCCATCTCTGCCTCCCTTCTCTGGATTTAACACAAGCTCATACCAGAAAGGGTAGAAAGTCTAAGAAAGGTATAAAGAAACAGAAAGAAAGCCAGCCATGATTCCCCACCCACATACAGCCTCTCTTAATACACTGGCATATTTCCATCAGATTTTTATCATAGTTCTGTTTTTTTATCTATAATTTTTTAAGTTTATTTATCAATTTTGAGACAGAGAGAGAGAATGTGTACACATGTGCACATGAGCAGGGGAGGGGCAGAGACAGACAGAGAGAGAAAATCCCAAGCAGGTTCCGCGCTGTCAGCAAAGAGCCCCATATGGGGCTCAAACCCATGAACTGGGAGATCACGACCCAAGCCGAACCCGAGTCAAATGCTTAACTGACGGAGTCACCCAGGCACCTCATTATCTATAAAATTTGATCTATAAACATTTTTGATGTTTATTTATCTTTGAGAGAGAGAGAGAGCGGGGGAGGGGCAGAGAGAGAGAGGGAGACACAGAATCTGAAGCAGGCTCCAGGCTCTGAGCGGTCAGCACAGAGCCTGACGTGGGGCTCGAACTCCCAAGCTGTGAGATCATTATCTGAGCCGAAGTCGGAGGCTTCACCGACTGGACCACCAAGGCACCCCTAAGATTTTGTTTTTAAGTAATGTATACACCCAACATGCGGCTCAAACTCACAACCCAGAGATCAAGAGTCTCATACCCCACCAACAGAACCAGCCAGGCACACCCCCCCCATAGCATGTATTTTGATACTTTGATTCCTGTTTGTTTGGGTTTTTTTTTTTTACCTAACATTGTAGCATAAGGCATTTTCCTACATTATTAAAAAACATTTCCTAGAAATCTATGAGCTCATATTGATAAGAGAAAAAGAGTAATGCTAAAAAGCAAAACAATAACAAAAACAAAAAAAAACCCATTGGTCACAATAGGAGGTCACAACAGTGCCAATCCCTCACTCTGAACTCTAAAGGGAAAAAATTTCTCGGGGAGCCTGGGTGGCTCAGTCGATTAAGAATCCAACTTTGGCTCAGGTCAGGATCTCACACTTTGTGGCTTTGAGCCCCAGGTTGGGATCTGCACTGACAGCTCAGATCTTGGAGCCTGCTTTGGATTCTGTGTCTCCCTCTCTCTCTGCCCCTCCCCCGCTCACACACGTGCTCTCTCTCTCTCTCTCTCTCAAAAATAAACATTTAAAAGTAAATTAAACAAATAAATAAATAAATGGAAAAATTTCAAAAGCAAAAATTCATTAACATTGCTATATATGGCCATATGATATAATGGCCATTCTTTTTTATTTTTTTATTTTTAATTTTTTTTTTAATTTTTTTTTAATGTTTATTTATTTCTGAGAGAGACAGAGACAGAATGCGAGTGGATTAGGGACAGAGAGAGAGGGAGACACAGAATCCGAAGCAGGCTCCAGGTTCCGAGCTGTCAGCACCAGAGCCCGATGCGGGGCTTGAACTCACAAGCTGTAAGATCATGACCCGAGCCGAAGTTGGATACTCAACCGGCTGAGCCACCCAGGCGCCCCATGGCCATTCTTTTTTAAACCATTCCCTTATCATTGGACATTCATTTTGTTTTCAATTCTTATAAGTAACATTGCGATTGTTGGCTATAGGTATACATTTCCGCCACATTTTAAATTAATAAATAATTATCCCATAAGACTTGTACTACTTAGTCAAAGGATATGAATATTTTCAGGCTCTCTATATAGATTGTAGAACTGCCTGCCGGAGAGGTTTTATCATCTTCTCTCCTCACCGGCAGGATATGGGACTGCCTATTTCATCACATCTTTGCCAGCACAGGGCACTCCCGTTTTTTTTCCTTTGCCAGTTTGATAGTGGAAAATAGGATCTCACTGGGAATGTGAGCTTCTCTTCTTTAAACTCCTGGGGTTGGGCATGTTTATGAGCCACCTGGGAGCTGCTTCTGCCTCTGCCCATCTAACTCCCGGGGTCTAGTATTAATGAGCTCTTTTATATGAAGGATGTTAGACTCTTGTCTATTGTGATACCTGGAAACATTTTCCCAGTTTGCTGTTGATTTTCTTATTTTTATTTTTTTATTTTATTTATTTTATTATTTATCTTATTCTTTTATTTTGAAAAAGAGTATGAGTGGGGAGAGGGGCAGAGGGAGAGAGAGAATCTTTTTTTTTTTAAGTTTATTTATTTTGAGAGAGAGAGAGAGAGAGAGAGAGAGAGAGAGACTGTGTGTGTGTGTGCGCGTGTGTGTGTGTGTGTGCGCGTGCGCGTGCATGAGTGGGGGAGATACAGTTGAGAGAGAGAGAGGGAGAGAATCCCAAGCAGGCTCTGTGTTGTCAGCACAGAGCCTGACACATAGCTTGAACTCACAAACAGTGAGATCGTGATCTGAGCCGAAACTGAGTCAGATGCTTAACTGACTGAGCCACCCAGGCACCCCTGTGTCGACTTTTTAACGCTTTTTAGGCTGTTTCTGACATATAGATGATTTTAGTGGCTATGTGGTTGAATCTTAAGCTATTTTTTTTCACTTGTGATCTCTTCCCTTGCTTTTGAGTTTGGAAAGCCGTTCCTATGCAGGGATTTGCTAAGTGGTCACTCCTGGCGTGGCCACTTTCCTCCAAACTCCTCCAAACACCTCTTGACGCCTGGCCCAGAGAGGCTGCCAAGCTCCCCCTTTCAGCAACGGGGATGCGCGGGGACTGGAGGAAGCTCTCCTGCCTCCCTGCCCCAGACTCACCTGCACAAACAGGGGGATGGTGTTCAGCCGGAAGATCTCCATGCGGTTCATGGGGTCCCGGGCGAGGATGTGCAGGGCTCCGGCACAGCCCTCCACAATCTCCTCCATCCTCACGCCGTCCTGCATAAGAGGAGGCAGTGGGACATTGCGACAGATGGCCCTTGGACGTGGCCGCACGCCCCCACAGTGACGATCTGACAAACCTCACTGGTCCTCAGAGTGTGCATCCACCACAACCTGCCTCCCCATTTACACACACGTGCACACACATTCACAAAAAGGCCACTCCGACCCCTGGGGACTGACCGTGTATGGCTGCTGTGTGCCTGCAGCCACGTGGCGCTGGGCATCCTGGTGAGCCTTGACCAGCAACTGCACGAGGCGGGGAATGACCGCCGCCTCCTGCAGAGGGGCATGGTTGGCTGGACACAGGGCCAGATTCCTGATCAGGCCGATGGTTGCCTGACAAGCAAAAAGGACAACAATCAGGGACATTTCTTGGGCATCTGGAGAATCCCAATTTCCCAGCACCATCTCCTCCTTCCCTTGTCGTCTCCGTTTGCCAGACCACGAGACCACTCCCAGCCCACGTCCCTTATTCCATAGGATCGGTGGGTGCTCCTGTCTAACTCTAACAGCTCCTGCTAAAATGAAACCCCATTCCAGAACATGCTACCAGCCCCAGGCCCTGACTCTCACCCTTGCCCCTTCTCTCAGTACCCCTTCTCCCCCAGACACCAGAGTCTTACCCCTTTCCCAGTAATTCCCAAACCCTGCTTGGTTGACCCCCAAGCTTCCTGCTTTAGTGACACTCGTATTGTGATCAATCCTCAGTGAGGCCGCTCTGGGAAGAAGCCTCCTCCCCAGGGTCCCCATCTCCCAGGGGCCACTCTGGCCTCCCAGGGTCCCTCGGGTTCTTACAAAGCAAGCTCTCATCTCATCTGACTCTCAAAACAAGCAGCCAAGAGAGCAGGGACAAAAATCACGAGAGCTGGGGACGTGAGCACAAGGTAGATGACCTGCCAAGGTCACTCTGCCACTTAGCTGCTAAGTCAGACCCTCCCCCCACCTCGGGCTCGCAGCAGGGACCAACCCGCGGGAGGGGCCACACACTACTGCTTTTTTTCTCACTATGGATTTTGAAAATTCAGTGTGTAACTACTTAGAGGCATTCTTATCTGTACTGTCAAAACTGTCTACAATTTCGCCAGTGGGAGTCCCTGCCAGCTGGCCCTCCTCTACCCGGGCAGCAACCTACAGAGAAGGCTGCACCCCTTCACGCCCTTAATCCCTATGGCAGACACTAAGTGTCCCCCCCCACCCCCAGAACCCTTTCTGGTTTTTGTCTTTTTAGTATCCCTTCTGAGTTGTAGCGGGACACAAGGCCTTCAGGACACATGAGGCTTTGCCAGCTTCCTTGTACCTAGATATGGCAACGTGATCAAGTTCCAAACTGTGAGCCGAAGCCACGCGTCCTGTGGACCAGCAACATTACCTGGGACCGCGTTAGAAATGCAGCGTCTGGCGGCCACCCCAGCCTATGGACTCAGGGCCCATTAGAGCGGCTTTGCCTGCACTGATTTGGCACCTAATCCCGACGGCAGAGAGCTCCTTCCCCTTGCCCGGCCCCCACGGCGGCCACAATAGTACCTTGACCAGCGGCCACTGGTTGGGCTGGTTGAGCAGCTTGACGATGGCCGGGATGCCGTAGTTGAGGCGCACGGAGTTCTGGGCCATCTCGGCCTCCGGGTGACGGCTGGTGAGGTGGCGCAGGGCGCACACCGCAGGCTCCGTGATGTCGTCCTTGTCGCCGGCACGCAGGATGGCGTGGATGAGAGCCTCCACGCCGCTGTTCTGGGTCACCAGCGTCTTGTTCTTGCTGTTGTTGCACGTCAGGTTGGACAGCGTGCCCGTGGCACAGGTGAGGACATTGACGTCATCCACGCTCAGTTGGTTCACCAGTATCTTCAGCACACTCTCCAGGCCCTCCTGCGGGTTGTGGGGGAGGCAGTGGAGAGTGAGGGGGGATCCCCCACTCCCAGAAGCCTTTCCCAAATACGTCCGAGGGCAGCAAGATGAACTCACGGTCTGAAGCCCACCCAGCTGACAGCCACTGGGTCCTGCCTGCGTGCCCAGGAATCTTCATCCCTGTGATTCTGCCGACACCCCACAGGGAGGTGGTACTATCAGGGCGGTTGAGGAGCTTGCGCACAGACCCACCGCCGGTGGGCCAGCTCCAAAGCCAGGCCTGACTCCAAGTTCGTGCTCTTCCCTCCACCCCCCTCCTGCCCCTCTCTGCATCCTCAGAGCCAGGCAGGGCCAGGAGGAAGTTGTTGAGGAGGCCACATGCCTTGGTGGCCCAGCTGACCCATTTTTCCCGGCTTCTCGTCTTTTTGGGCCTTTGCTGCTGCCCCCTCAGCGGTCCCCAGACCAAATCCACTTTCAGGAAACATTCCTGCCCCACAAGCCGCACTTCTCCCAGTGGAGCCACATGGGCCTTGTGAACAGAAGGCCCCCAGGCTCTGGGATGACAGTTCTGGGTTCAAATCCCATCTCTGCCAATTTACTACCTGTGAGCGAGGGCCATCATGTAACTCCCTGGGACTCTGTTTCTTCACCTAACCAACTGGGTCTCACATTCCACTCTAGTTGTTGAAAGACATAAGCGAGCCAATGTTCACAAGTGCCTAGCAGAGTCCAGCAAGTGGCCAGAGCTGAATAAACAGCCTACGGATGGGGGTAGGGGCCTCTTAGGAACGGTAGTCAGGTTGGAAAGGGAGACCAGGAGTCTTGTCCTAAAACTGCATTTTTCTTTAAGTTGTGTTTTTAGCCAGCAGAGGCCCCAAGCTGTCTCTTGGTGTATTACTGTTCCTCGCCACCGGGTCTAGGTCAAAACTATTCCCCTGGTACCATCTGGGAACGTGTGGCTTAGGAACATCAGTGCCTTCATCTATTCTCCTTCCTGAATCTTTTTTTTTTAATTTTTTTAAATGTTTATTCATTTTTGAGAGAAAGAGAGAGACAGAGACAGAGACAGAGACAGAATGCGAGCAGGGGAGGGGCAGAGAGAAAGGGAGACGCAGAATTCAGACAAGGCTCCAGGCTTTGAGCTGTCAGCACAGAGCCCGATGCAAGGCTCGAACTCACGAACCTCGAGATCATGACCTGAGCCGAAGTCAGACGCTTAACTGACTGAGCCACCAGGGACCTCTCCTTCCTGAATCTTTAGCAGTGATTAGAACCTTAAGCTAAAGGGATGAGGGTCTGAAGGGTATTTCCAGCCTCAGCCACAACAGGGCAAGATTGCGAGGCCTCAGGCCTCCCACGGTTCCTGAGGTCAGAGTCCCAGACAGGAGCGTGCATGTGGCAAGAGGGGAGGACAAGGTGGCTGAAGAGGTGGACCCAGGCCCGAACGCCTCCCTCACCTGTTTGGTGGCCACGTCCGAGAGATTACGCAGGGTCCAAAGGCAGTTCTGTACGAGGCGGGGGCTGTTGCTTGTCAGGTGTTTGCCCAGGGCCTGCATCCCACCTGGGGCACGGAACAGGGGGCATGTCAGCCACGGAGAGCATAGCTGGCCAAGCCTGGCTGCTGGACAAGGCCTTCACCCCGCCCCTCCTGGCCACATGGGCCATACTCACCAGCCTCCACAATGGCGGGCTTATTGCTGGGACACACAGACAGCACCTTGAGCACGCGGCTGGTAGTCCAGAGCAGCTTCTCATAACTGTAGTTGCGCATGATCTGCACGAGGGCCTGGGGTCCTCCGTTGGCTAGGATGATGAGCTGGGGTGGCGGGGGAGACAGTGGAGAACAAGTGTGAGACACACAGGAAATATGACAAGGAACAAGGAAAGGATTGGGGGTGACAGAGCTGTCATTACTGAGCTTCAGCCAAAACCCGAATAGCTTTTGTGACTGGCAAAGAAATCCAAAATTTTGAAAAAAGGATAATACACAATGCTGACAAGGATGAGGTGAAATGGTACTAACATACACCACCAACAATGACATTGTAAATAATACAATCCTTTCAGAAAACGATCTGGAAACCTGGGTAAAAGCTCAGAAACATTAAAAATCCTTCGTCCCACTGATGAAAAAATTTTCTATTCCCTGGGAAAAGCTGTGTGCCCAAAGATGTTCATTACTGCACTGTTTATAAGGGTGGAAAATTGAGAGCAATCTAAATACCCTCAGAAAAAAGTCTTGGGCCTCCACTTAATGAGATGCTATTTGCCCCTACAGAGGGTGGTTTTGAGGATGATACAGCAACAACAAACAAAAAAGAAAACGTAGGAAACAGATGCAAAGTTGCACATTTGCCATGACTACAACCACGGACAAATATGCCCACAGGATAGCACTGCAGGAGGCACGTGGAGACAGCAGTGGCTGTGTGAGGACGGTGCCTTTTTTCCTTTCCTTTTCCTAATCCTCAAAATATTTCAGTTACATAATGAAACATGTACAGCTGCATGTACTCATGTATTTAACCTAAAAATGGTGAGGGGGCAGTGGCCGGAAGCTGCGGCGGGACAGAAGGCGATGCGCGGGAAGGCTGGAGCTCTCGGCTGGGGGCGGGGCGCAGCCCACCTTGCTCTCCTGGTTGCCGTAGGCCAGGAGCTGCAGGCAGTCGGTGGTGATGGCCAGGAACTTGGGGTTGTTCTTGTTAAGCAGGGGCACCATCTTCTGCAGCCCGTCTGCCAGGCGCACCGCCATCTTGGCGCCCTCCTGGTAGAGCAGCAGGTTGTGCAGCGTGGTGATGGCGTAGAACAGGACCGACTCCACGGGGGAGCTGGGAGGGTGGGCAGGGGGTTAACAGGAGTCGGGGCCCTGGCATAAATGCAAGCTAACCTCCCCCAGGAAGCCCTCCCCTTACCAACACCCCTGTAGACATAGCCCTTTACTAAAATCTCATTGTCCCCTGAGCCCAGCCCCACTCTTATGCATGGAGCACACAGCACCGTCCCTCTCCCCACTGGGAGACCACAACTCTTCCTGCTTCTGGGCTCCTAGCCCAGTGCTGAGTGCCTAGTAGGTCCCCTGGACATCTGTCTCTACTAACTACCATATGGGAGGCCGTGTGCTAGAGAGGTCCTGCAGAGGGGGGGTCACAGTATCTCCAACCTCGAGGAACTCACAGCCCAGGATGGATGTAAGGAAAAAGGCCAATCAATATTAACAGGATGGGAAAGATAAAGGTGGCAAGGGCCTTTGCACATGCTGTTCCTTCTGCCTGGAATGGCCTTCCCTTCACCTACACAGGCTAAGCCTCACTCATCCGTCAACCGCCTGCTGCTAAAGTGCACAGTGTCTCGCGGCTCTGAGAAATCCTGGACAGACCTCTGCCCTAGCCTATACTGTATCCTAATAACTAATGTGCCAGTTACATGCCTGCCTCCCCTGCTGGGCTGTGAGTAGCTGAGCACCAGGACTGGGCATGGTTCTCTACCTGGCACATAGTAGGGCTTCAGTAAATGTTTGAAAGGGAGAGGAAAGCCCCAGTATCCCACAGCAAGCAGGGGCAGTCACCTGAGCATGCGGACCAGGGCAGGGATGCCGCCTGACTTGAAGATGGCAAGGAGCCCCTCGCGGTGGTGGGAGAGGTTATGCAGGATGCTCGTGGTGCAGCGGGCCGTGTCCAGGTCACTGGTGTTCTGCATCGTACGCACCACGGCGGCCACCAGCTGGGGTGAGCCCATCAGCGCCCGCCGCGACGCCTCTTTCTTGGACAGCTGGTTCACGATCATGGCTGCCTTGGTCACTACCACCTGAGCGGTAGAAGGAAGGATGGGAAAAAGTGAGCAGACGGGCTGGGCTGGCTGACACTGGAGATGGAGGGGCCAGGTGACCCCTCCACAGAGCTCGGAGGGACCCGGGTCAGTCTTTCCCCGCTGATGGGGCCCCAGGTAGGGCCATCCCCTGCAGACACCTGACCTTTACCCCCCTCTCTGCCCTGCCCCCACCCTGGCCAGGCCCCTCACGGACCGGGTCCTCATCGTTGAGCAGTTTGGTGAGTTCGGGCAGGGCCCGGGTGGCCAGCTCGGCGTCGTCCTGGTAGTTGATGAGATGCACGATGGCTGACTTGAGCAGCTGGGACGGCTCGGCCAGCCGCTGCAGGTTGGTGGCCTGCCCCTCCACCTGGGTGGCCAGCAGCAGTGAGCTGTCTTCACCTGTCACGCCAGGACACATGGCCTCCCGCACCCGCTTGGCTCTGGCCGTCGTGGACATCTGGTACTCCAGGTCTCCTGGGGGCCAACGGGCAGGGACTGAGCTGCAGGAGGTGGGTTGGGTAGGGGGACGCTGGGGAGCAGGGCAGGCCTTGCGGACAGCCCACCTGGGTTCTGTGGCCTCGCTCCCCACCCCCGCCGACCAAAGCCCCAGGACACCACTCGCAGTCCTGCCTCTAACAGAGGGGAGGTCACCATCGCCTCAGTTACATCAGCTGTAAAATGGGGTGCCACCTGTTCTGTCCATCACAGGGAATTCTTATGGGAATTAAGTGAGATAATAGTTGTAAACTGCTCTGCAAAGAAAAGATGTAGTGCAAATGTCACTACAAAACCGTGAGTGAATATTACTATTCATAGGAATAATTAACATTTTTGGAGTATTTGCTATGTGCTTAGCTGTGAATTAAATGCTTTCCTTGTATTTTCTCAGTTAGTCCCACCATAACCCTACAAGATAAGTACTATTATTATCTCTACTTTACAGATGGGGAAAATGAGGCACAGAGTGCTTATAGGAGCCCAAGCTGGGGTGTGAACTCAGACAGCCTGACTCCAGAGCCCAAACCCCAACCCAAGGCCCCTCCCTTAACAATCAGGTCAGGGTAGCATGAGACAACCTAAGTCTCCTTTCAAGTCTGATATCTCATGACTCTAATTATATCCTCATCATCTCTAAAGGAGGCAACTCTCCCATTACATAGGCTAGCAAATAGAGGCCCAGAGGGCCAGCCAGTATCATTCAGCAGATCAGAGGGAAAGTCGGGACTGTGGATTTCAGAAAGCAGGAGGTGGGTTCTCAGCTCAGACTGCAGGTTCCATCCATCCCTGGGTGGGTTCAGGAGTCCCACGGATAGGTGCCCACGCTCCCCAGGCAGCCCTACCCTGGCAAGTGTCCCAATGCCCTGGGGGGAGACAGGCGGAGGCTCCATCCCCCAGTTAGTGGGGGAAGGAGACACCGCTGGGCTTTCCCACCTGGGTGCTGTACTTGTAGCTGTCAACACCACGCCCGGGCTGGCCCTGCCAAGCCTGCTGTCCGGGAGGAGACCCCCAGGGGCAGGGGCTGAGCTCCACCCACACGGCCCACCCTATACCTTCCCCAGCTCCCACAGGTCATCCCGCTCAATGTTCGGAGCCCTGAGGACAGCTGCAGACAGCAGTCCTAGGGCTCGGATACTCCTCTCCCCGAGAGAGGCTAGTACCCTGGCTGGTGTGGCATCCCCACTCCTAAGCCCCAGAGCTCAGAGCCAGAAGCCAGGTTGTCACCCCCCCACCTGGCCTCAGCCTATCTACAGGTCTCCTCCTAGCCCCACCAGGGGCCCTGTCTCCGCATCAAACTTGAGGCTCCTGGAACAAAAGGACCATCTTCCCCTATAGTGCAGGGGTCCCCTGAGGGCAACAGTGATGCCTCCTCATTATACTGTAAGTTCATTGAGGGCAAGGACCACACACCTTCAGACAGGCAGGCAGAGTCTATGCTCCCCCCTCTGTACTAGAAGTTCAAGGAATAGGAATCTGCCTCCCTCTCAGATGGGGGCACCCTGAAGTAGCTGTGCCTCCTCCCTCAGAGGGGAGGCCCCCTAAAGTCTGTCTCCTTTGGCCCTGACTTCCCTCCAGTGTCCAGGCTGGTTTTCTGCTGAGATATTTCGATGTAATAGTTTCCATGAAATAGTCCCCAGGGATCCTGACCTTGGCTCTGGGGCACCTGAGTGTAGGTGGTGGTCTTCTTGAGCGTGTACTGGCGCCCGCAGGCCTCATCCTCCTCCATGATGCCCTTGCTACTGACCGAGGGCACACAGGTGTTGGCCCCCGAGTGGATGCCAGAGTCATAGGTGTATGTCTGTTGCCACTCAGTCACCTTGATGGGTTGTTCGATCAGGTTCATCACCTCCATGGTGGCTGCTGGGGATACAAAGGAGAGGCAAGAAATCAGCTGGCTCCAGTGAGGCATCCCATCACCTGGTCCAGCCCCCAGCTTCAGCCCATCCGCAGGCCCAGGGAGGGACCGCCCACAGTAGGATACCCAGGTGTGAGTCCTGGGCTTCCATCTCTGACCTCCAGCCCAGGGTGGAGTGAACCCCATGGGGAGTGGGGCAGTAAGAGCAGTTGCCACAACCCAGCCCTCGGCAGGCTCACCTTGCCATCCCTGCCCAATGCTCCCAGAGCAGGAGGCACTCGGGGCCTCCGGCAGCTTCTGGGGTTCTGCAGACCCACCCCCACGCACTGGGGCTCCCTGGGAAAGTCTGTGGTGAGGCAGCTGCACTCTGAGCATTGGACAGGAAACTGGGTGGGGCAGGGAAGCAGTCAGACAGGTTTCTCTGGAGAGCCCTGGAGGCTGCTGGGAGAAGTCCAAGGCTCCCTTGGAGACTCTGGGATCTCAGGATCTTTCCTGAAGATGGGGCAGGATCACAAGTGATCCCAGAGGCCCGAGCCCTAAGACCCCTGTCTCTCCAGCACCACAGTTCCTGCCAGGCTTTTCCAGAATTCCGTGCCCCACTGACCGGTTCAAATAACAGCCACATACCAATTCACCTCTCCGCAGAGCCCAGCCCTCGTTTGCAAAATGGGGTAACAGCACCTCCCCCGCAGGTTGTTGTGAGGCCCAGATTGGTGAAGGACCCAGCCTGGTGCCTGGCACGTAGTAGGTGCTCCGTGTTGGCGGCCACGGCCATGTATCAGTGCTTCCTCTCCCTCAGGGATGTTTTCCCATTTCTAGTCTTCCTAGAACCCAGGCTAGAGATGAGGGGTGGGGCAGGCCTCAGGAGGGGTCACTGCTTTTCAGGCACCCCTCCTGCTCTTTGCAGGGACTTGGGGACCCTTGAGGTTAATGAATCGCTGGCCCTACTCTGTTCCAGGGTGGTGAATTCCCACTTGGCCCACTTGGCTTCCCTGCCTTGGGAGCTGATTCGGGAGGAGAGGCGAGGCAAGGCGTGCTCCGGTTGAGGGCCGGCCTTGTGCCAAAGCTTTCACTGATGCCTCAGCCCCACAAGTGGGTTTTGAAGCATATGCTCTGCCCCCGCCCCATTTACAGACAGGGAAACTGAGGCTCCCCAGGGGAGGTGGCACAGTGGAGAAATGGCAGAGCTGGGACCAGGCACGGGCCTGAGTGACCCCCAAGTCTGTGGCCT
The DNA here is from genome assembly GCF_023721935.1 of Panthera uncia. Classification (NCBI taxonomy): domain Eukaryota; kingdom Metazoa; phylum Chordata; class Mammalia; order Carnivora; family Felidae; genus Panthera; species Panthera uncia. The sequence goes on from NC_064814.1 coordinate 11,525,871, forward strand.
TTGCACACACAGTGTGGCCTCAGACAGCAAGCAGACCACGGGCCAGTCCACCCATGACAGTGGACAGTACTCAGCACCTCAAACCCATGGTCCCGTCATGATGGGGGACCGGGTGAGGCCAAGGGTGGTTCAGCTGGTTTAGCCTGACCCCACCCCAGGAACAAAGATCACCAGGGATACGTCTTCCCGGCGCTACCCTCGAGGAGGAGGCTGACTGAGCCTTCGGCCTCCCTGCCTTTTATGGCGACATGGGCTCCTTCCCTGCCTGTGAGCACACCTGGAGCAGGCAGAGGCAGGAGCCAGCCCAGCTCCTAGCCGCCTCCTCCTCTCCTCCCTTCACCCCGAGTGACTCAGAGTTTCGAGCTGACAAACAGAAGCAGGCCCAGAACACCAGACAGCAGGCTCCGTGCCACCAGATGCACCCAGCTGCTTCCCAGGCCTCGGCCAAGTGTGGCTATTTCAGGAGGAGCCCCCTCCCCCGCCCCCACCCTAACCACACACCACCCAGCGCTCCTGCCTTCCGGGGTGGGAGACAGAAAGAAGAGAGAAGTTTGGAGGAGCAAGCTTGTCACTGAGCCGCCATCGGGGAGGAGAAACCTCCAGGGAGGGGGCAGGGGACATCCAAGCTCTGCAGAAAGAAGGTGAAACTGTATCAGGATATGCAGTTGCGTTAACCCTGTAAATGCCACCACGCAGGGGCAGAGGGCTGAGCGGACATCTGGGCACTGAGCCTCAGTCAGATCTGCTCCGGACAAACTGGAAATCTCCAGTCCTGATCAGGAAGAATACCCCATCTGAGCCAGAAAGAGCCCCTCCCCAGCAGAGATCGCAGCCTACCCCTGCAGCTTCTGGGCCCAGGCAGGGGGTCGCGGGCCTCACCCTGAACCTCAGGAATCAAACACCCTTCCCTCGCCACCCCCATATCCACCGGGACCACCAAAGTCAAGGCTGGCCATAGGTGGGGCATTTTGCCAGCAGGCCTCTCACCACCCCTCCCAGCTCAGGCTTGGAGCCAAGAGAAGCTGAGGGCTGGGCAGCTGCCCAGGGCCAGAGAGGGGCCACACGGAGGTCAAAGGATCCATGGGGGAGGGGACACTCAGCTGCTTTTACTATCAAATGAGTCTCATGCTTGCCTCAAGGCTACCGGGCAGGCATTTTATTATTCCCAATTTCCAGCTGAGAAGACTAAGGCACCACACTGAGAAAATGGCAGTGTTCCACTCAAATCTAGGCCTGCCTCACTGCACACCAGCCCACTAAACAGGGCAGCTCCCCTTGCTCCTAACAAGGGACCTGGGGAAAGAGGGACACCCTGCAGTCAAGGAGGGGCAGCCAGGCCCAGGTGTAGAAGAGAAGGCGGCCCAGCTGATCTGGGAGGAACGCTGATCCCTCAGATTCTGGGCATAAGGAACCCCGCTTCCCACGACCAACGAGAAGGCCGAGAGGGTGGGCAAGGTGAGAGTCGGGACACAGTTCAGAGCGGACACACTCCAGAACTCTTTTGGAGGAAAGGATCCGGGGAGAGAGAGCTACTCCGGCAACAGGAAGGTCTAGAAGTCAGACGGCGCAGGCAGGACAGTCAACCAGCCCCCACCTTTCTCCTCACCGACTCCCAGGAGAGGCGGAGGAATGAATTCTCCCACAAGAAGCAAAAGTGACGCTTTGGCAGTTCCCAGGGCGGAGGGGGCCGCACCCAGCCTGGTGTCGCCCCTCTCCGCCCTGGACCTGGAGTGAGACCCGCCACAATGCCCCTGGACAGAGCCAGGGTGGAAGTGGGTGAGACAGACATGGCCCTGCCCACGCACTCAGGCCAGAGATGGGCAGCGCCAGACACAGGGCGGTTTTCTGAGTTGCATGGGGGGCCTTTGTTGAGCAGCACGATCTATTGTTGGCCACACAGGAGGCCGAGAAGCCGGCTCAGAGGTCACAGGGTGGGGTGGGGACAGTACAAGGGGCAGGAAGAGAAGCCTGGGCCCTGGATGGGGAGTGCAAAGGAGCCTCCCTCCACTGGTCTACACTGGGTAGGAATCTGCAAGCAAGCTCTGGACACACCCTGCCCTTCATTCCTGCTTCCTCCCCAGCATGGTCAACCCAGCAGGCCAGCAGTAGGCACTCTAAGTCCAACACGGTCCCAGTCCCAGCAGAGTGTGGTCCAGTCCGGGCATTAAAAACAACTGCCATCGGCATGATCTCACAGTTCGAGAGTTGGAGCTCCCTGTTGGGCTCTGTGCTAACAGCTCAGAGCCTGTGACTCCTTCTCTCTCTGCCTCTCCCCCACTCACGCTGTCTCCCAAAAAAATAAATAAATGTTAAAAAAATAAAAGTAAAAATAAATAACTACCACCGGGGCGCCTGGCTGGCTTTCAGTGGAGCATGCGACTCTTGATCTCAGGGTTGTGGGTTCGAGCCCCACTTAGGGTGTAGAGATTGCTTACAAATAAAATCTTTTAGGGGTGCCAGGGGGGCTCAGTTAGTTGAGCATCTGACTCTGGCTCAGGTCATGATCTCACAGTTCGTGACTTCAGGCCCTGCATCGGGCTCTATGCTGACAGTGCAGAGCCCTTTTTGGATCCTCGGTCCCCCTTTCTCTCTGCCCCTCCCCTGCTTGCACTCTCTCTCTCAAAAATAATCATTAAAATAAAAAAACAAAAAAGAAAGAAACCTCTTTTAAAAAAATCTTTAAAGAAAATTTGAAAACAAAAAACTGCCACCAGAGCTACCTCAGGCCCCTGCCACCACCAGCACCGCCATCGCCATCGGGGTTGGGCTGGGCTGGGCTGGGCTGCAGGATGCCAAGTGTCACTAAAAGACCTGGGAACGAGGATAGGAATGGGCCGCCCAAGAAGCGTGCTGGAAGCAGGCTTAGACACACTGCACGAGGGAGCTAGAAGTGCAGGCAGAGCCCTCCAGAAGCTCCTTGGGCCAGTGGCCAGCATCCTATGCAAACTCCGATCACGGGCTCAGACAGTGACAGAGGAAGGGGGCTATGGGTAGGGCAGGAGAGCATGTGAGTCAGGGAAGGGGATCCATCCATCTGGCTGTGTGCCCATGGGCAAGTCGCCCGATTTCCTTAAGCCTCATATTCCTCATCTGCAAAGTAGAGATGATCAAGCCGCCCCTTTCTTCAGACCGTATGTGGATCGTGGATCTAACACAGCCGTGACCATGGAAGCCCTCTATTGGCGGTCAAGACCCAGGGAGGCCTTCTTCTATTAGCAAAGCAAAGAAATGGCAGAGGAGGAGGCCAGCAGAGTCGGGCCTGCTTTTTGGGACCTGAGAGCCAGGACCCAGGGAGATCTGCCTCCCAACCCTAAGCCAGAGCCCCGGGGTGGGGTTGGGGGGCTGGGTAGGAGGAGTTATATCCGGTCTGGGAGAGGAGGCCAGGTGGAGACACTGCTCTGCCCTCTCCCCTCTCCCCAGTCACATGTGCTGCTTCCTGCAGCCAGGGGCGGTGAAGCCAGTGAGGCCTGGACATTCCCCACATAGCAGCCCCAGGAGAGGCTGGGCTGAGCAGGGTCACAGCCCCCACCCTTCCCCACTGTCTCTGACTCCAGCAGAGATTTGACCAGCCGTCCCAAGCAGACAGAAGCAGACCCCAGAAAAGGCCAGAGACAGACATGACTGCTTCCCTTGTGAGCCCTGTCTACCTCATCGGGCTGGGACTTCTCAACTAGGCCTCTCCCCTCAGACTAGGGGCTCCAGGAGGAAACACCCCACCAGACTAGAGGTTCCTTAACAGAGACTGCGGTCTCTCCTTTCAGAATGGTCGTCCCAAGCTGGCAGAGACCGAAACGGGTGCCACCTATGGCCAGGGCCCTGGGGACAGGACAAGACAGAGGAGACCATCCTCCCGGATGCTTCCAGAGGAAAACCCTCACTTCCAGTCTGGAGAACAGCCCAAGCTGCTGCCCAGGACTGGCTGGGGGTGGGGGAGGCTCAGGTCAGACCGTCCCAGCCGCTGTTTGTTTTCTTCCTTCTGGGCTCCTTCCCAAAGCAAACAAACCAGGGTGGGGAAATGAAGGGAACTTGGAGGAGAGGGAAATGCGGGGCCAGGTGGCTTGGCCCTGGGAACCTCCGGGCTCCCCCCCTGGAGAGGGCTCCAGCTGGGGCTCCGGTCTCTGCTGGTGACCCTCTGAGGACAAAAACCTAAACCAGCGGATGACCCCAAACCGGGGCTCCTGGGAATGGAAAAATACTTCACCCAGCCTCAGAAAATAGCCAAGGGTGGACCTGCGCCAGGGACCGTATGGCACACAAGTGCCCCCATGGGGGGACTCGGGCAGCCCTGACCCCAGCTGGTATCCTCTCCTTAGGGGGTGGGTCCCTAGGGTTTCATTCTGTGAGGATCTGCCCCCCCCACCCCCGCTGCCCCCACCCCCGACCTTCTCCAGGAAGTACAGGAAAAAACCCACTATTAGTTCCCTGTTCTGCATTTGCTGGAGAAAACTAGGATTCGGAAGAAGGTTTGGTTAAAAATTTGTTATTGTAGTCAGAGCATGAGATCATCAAGATCAAGGCTAAGAAAGGAGAGGATGCTAAGAAAAAGAGAAAGGAAAGAAATGTTAGCGGTGGGATCATGGGTGATTTTTTTTTCTTCTTTTGTAAACTTTTCTAAACTTTCCAATTGTTTTTCACAATGATCAGATATTACTTTTTCAATCAAGAGGGAGGAGGACTCACATGGACCAAATTCCTCCTCACCCCCAAATAAGAAGCAGACTGATTGCCCAGTGTCATCCTAACTCTCCCTGTCCCTGTCCAGGCCTGCCACTCAGTCCAGTGTCCCCACAGTGGGGAAGGGACGCAGACCTGTTAAACCCATACTCTGCGGGTCACAGAAAGCTGAGCTTCCTGCCCTGAGGTCCCCCAAAGGCTGAGGTGCCAGGAGGCTGAGCAAAGAGCTTTCTCTTCAGGCCTGGCCAAGGAAGTTGCTAGAAATTGAGGCAGTCCATGCCCCCAGACCTCCACCAGATTCAACCGTGTCCTAAGAGAGAGGCCTCAAAATGTCACTTGCAGGGACACAAACCCGGGTGACCTGGCCCAGCCACACTTCTCTTTCTCTTCACAGGAGTCACAGGGCCGGCCGGCTCATGGATACCTGTCCCTCTCACTGCCAGGACTCTCTTCTCCCCAAAGACACAAGACTAGGAGTTTCCCCAGGGACCCCTGCAGACCTCAGACTGGCACCAGAGGTACTGACTCCTGCCTGCCCTCTCTCCTGGGCAGGACGGCCCCCCTCCAGCTCCCGTAGACAGAGCCCTGCTTCATCCTCCTCAGAGAAGAGTCTATTCTGATCTTTCATTGCTCTCTCTCACTCAGCAATGCAAGATCTCATCTCTAACAGACAGGAAGTCCTTCCTCTTGTCTAGCCTCCACTCCATCCCTAAGAGCATCAGTCCCAATTGCTCGTGTCCCCAGGGGTGATGGAAAACTGCAAGCCTGGCACCCCCTTTATAGCATCAGCCGGGGCTGAGATCACTCTCTTTCCTTCTCGGTCACATCAAGTGCCCTCAGCCTTCCATTCTCCAGGATCAATAATCACCATGTCTTGGGTCCCCTCTGGACCTCAAGGGATCCAGAAGCCCAGTGCTGATGACATTGGAGCCCAGGCTGCACCCACACAGATGGAGGCCCCATTTCCCAGGCCCATCCTGGTGTCAGGTGCCCAGTGGGCAGAGGTGCCAGGAACCAGGAAGCTCTGAGAGGACCGTGACACCAGTGCCTCCCTCAGGGACCAAGGCTCTGGCTGACCCCGCTCCCATCATCAGAAAGGCCCGCCTGGCCCCTCAGTCACCTGGCCCCAGAGCAGCCTGGCAGCACGGACTGGTACAATCCTGCAGGACGTGGCCCAGTCCTAAATCTGACTCTCATTTCTGTCTACTCTCCAGGGACCAGCCCTCCCCCCCCCTTATCTTGGCACAGGCCCAGCCCCCAGCAAAGCAGGAAGCCCCACTTCCTCTACAGGGACAAACCCAGGACAGCCGAGGGTCTGGCCCAGCACAAGCCCAGAGGCAGCAGCAATTTTGACCTCTGCCTCCTCTCTCCCCCACCAGCCTCTTCCAGACATGGCCACTGCCCCTGGCCTTGGGGAGATAGCCCCCTCCCCCAGGAACTAAAACCCAAGCCAGGGAGGTTTCAGAGGGCTGGAGGCTAGGACATGAGTCACCCCCTCCTGACCAACCTGCCCCCACCTTCACCACCCACACATACCTTCCTGGGTCATTCAGAATTCTCCTCTCCCCAAACTCCCAAGCAGAGGCTCTCAAAGACAGATCACAGATTCATCCCAGGGCTGCAGTGGGGCGATACAGCAGGATGAGATCTGGGCTTGGAACCAGAGGATCCAAAGGCTAGTCTTGGCCCTGCTTGGGTCTCGCTATGCAACCTTGAGCAAGTTACTTAACTTCCCTGAGTTTCAATTTCCTCATCTGCTGAATAGGATAATGATACCTGCCTCTAGGGATAGTCATGAAGTGAGAACAGTTGATGAAAGTGCTTGGTATCTGTAAAGTCCTCCCTTACTTTTTTAGCCACCATTTATCAAGTACTTATTGGGTTGATTATTCCCATTTTGCAGAGATCACTGAGGCTCAGAGAGATGAAGTGACTTGACCAACACCACACAGGTTAATGAGTGACAGAGCTGGGATTCAAACCCAGCTCAGTCCACGCCCAAATCACTGCGCTCAGAACCGCCCTACTGTGACATCTTCCCAACTGTCCATGGACAATCACTCTGTCTCATTCTCAGGTGGATCCTCTCTGCAACCCCTCATCAGTACCTGCCCCGGGAGGGAATCCTTCCTACACACAGCCCCGAAGCCCAAACAGAGGTTCCAGAGGGCTGGAGATGGGGGGCGGGGCTGGGGCTGGGTAGAGAAGGCTCCTGTCACCCAAGCTAGGGCTTGATCTAGCAAGAAATGACTAATTGGGGGGGAGGGGGGGGGCGCCTGGGTGGCTCAGGGGGTTAAGCCTTGGACTTCGTCTCAGGTCATGATCTCACAGTTGGTGAGTTCAAGCCCCAACGTCGGGCTCTGTGCTGACAGCTCAGAGCCTGGAGCTTGCTTTGGATTCTGTCTCCCTCTCTCTCTCTCTGCTCCTTTCTCACTCATCCTTTCTCTCTCTCTCAAAAATAAATAAACATTAAAAAAAAAAAATGACTAATTGGGTCCTACCTTTTCCCCCCTCTACCTCCCATCCAGTGAATCACCAGTTTCCACCAGGTACCCCTAGAGATACCTCCTCAGTATTATCTTTTCATCACAGCCACAAACCAGATTAGCTAAACTAATCATTTAACCGATGTAATTATAATGCCTGCCCCTCCTCCACTTTGGCCCACAGAAGAGGGAAAACAGGTTATTTTTGCCCAAATTCCATCTCCTTTTGGTTCCCCAGAGGTACACTACCCACTAGAGCAAAAGAATGGGTTCCCTCCTCCGCCTCCCCCTAACCCAGGGCATTCTATGGGGGCTGGTCTGACCCCTTCCCACTGCCCCAACTACAACCACCAGAGAGATGGTAGGTCTTCCCAAAGGAGTTAGGCGAAGCAGCCCTGATTCCCCCAATACTCCCTTCACCCCAGGACCAAGGGAGAGCCTGGCTTTTTGTATTTCCCCTCTGTTCCCCAGGAGGCTGGCATCCAAATCCCTACAAAAAGACCACACTTTAGATTTTTAAAAACCAGTGCTGAAAGCCTGGTGATCTCCAGCTCTGCCCGGGGAAGGGGTTCTCAGGAAACCAGGGTGAGGGCCCGTGCTCATGTTGCTCTCCTGAAACCTCCCCCTGCCCCCATACCTTCCTCCTGTCCCACTTTCCCCACGCAGCTCTCTCAGGAAGGAATGGCTGGGGAACGGACTGCAAAAGCCTCCAGAAGGAATGCACCTTCAAAATCCAGAAATCAAATGGAGACCAAGCCCCAAGCTCCACACTCTTCCGCCTCAAAACCCAGCCAGCTATATAACGTGGGGGGATGGGGTAGAGGAAAAAAAGGCTAGAACAATCGCTCCCCCCCACCCTCGTCAATTTGGCCCTGCCCTGCCCCACCCCCATTCCTGGGGAGGGGGGCAAAGCTGGGGAGAAAGCCACTGGCGCCGGCCTCAAGCGAGGGGGGTGTGGTGGTCCCCGGAGACAGGAAGAGAAGGAAGAAGCTGCTTCCCCTTTGCCCCCCCTCCCCCCACTGCCCCCTCGGGCCCCAGGGGCCCAGCAAACAGGATGGATGTGGGGGCAGGGAAAACAGGGTCAGAGCGCAGACACCAGCCCCGGTTCAGCTTGGCCAGCTGGGAGAGGAGGCCTTGCCCCAAGACGGACCCCCTAAGCCTGGGGAAAGCCCTGGAACAAGGAGGCAGGAAACCCCGCAGTGAAAGCTGCTGTGAATACTTCCTCCTGGAAAGTTTGTTTGGGGTGATTTGTTTCGACAATAAGAGGTTAGAGAAGAAGAGTAGTCCCGTTCCCCTATCGACACTCTGGAAGCAGCAGCTACTGGAAACTGGGCCAGTGAATTTTCCAGCCATGCACGACCCCTCCGCCCAGACCCCAGTCCGAGCCACGGGTGCCAGACACCAGCTGGGCGCGGAGCCGGGCCCGCGCCAGTCCCGCTGTCATCGCATCCCACCTCCGCCGGCGCAGCCCTAACACGGCACCCACCGGGGCGGAGGGAGTCGCCGCAGGTACAGTACCGACGAGGCCCGGGAGCTGGAGGGCAGGGCCTCTGGACTCCGTGTGCTCACCTGCTCCGCAGGTGGGGCCCGCGTAGCTGGGAAAATGTGCGCTCGGCCCCCACAGTTGGGCAAGCCGGGCGCAGACAATAGGGCCCCACCCAGGCCTGGGGGAGTAGAGAGGGAGGGAAAGCGAGGATGACGCGTGAGGTGGGGTGAGAGTGGCCCCAAAGACACCAGCGGCAGCAAGTTTCCCGAACTGTGCATTCCTGACTACAGAGTGAGCCCTGGGACGCAGACGAGCAGGGCAAAGTCTCCCTCGCCAGCGTCGGGGCGAGAGTCGGGGACGCGGCGTCGGGCGAGCTCCACGGGCCCCAGGTCAGGCGCGACCCCACAGCCACCTGCGCTCATCCCTCCCCGCCCTTCTCAGATCTCCAGCTCACGCAGCCCCCAGCGCAATCGGCCCGAACCTCGCGCCCCCTAAGTGGCCGCGCCCAAGGGTCCCAGCGCGCCCCCTGCCGCCGGTGCAGGGTGGCGCTCCCCGGCTCGCGCCCTCACCTGCCCCGTGACGGCGGGGATCGGCCTCTCGGCCGCTTGCCGCCCTTCCCTCGCCCCAGCGATCCCTGCCCCGATCGTCCGCACCTGCGTGTGGAGCCTGGCCGGGCTGGGTAGGGGTCGGGCCGGGCTGGGAGCCGGCGCGGGCAGCGAACTGAGCTCGGCGCGCTCGGGCGGCGGCTGCTCCGGACTCTGGCCAAGGCAGCAACTCAGTAACCGAACAAAAGGCGAAGGGACCTGACAGCCAAGCCACGCCTCTCGCCCCCTCGAAGCTCCGCCCCTAAGGAAAACGCCCACCCGCTGATGAGGGTTCACTGGCTGCCTCCCCTGACTGTCCCATCGAGGGGCGGAGCCTCACGCCCAGTTCTCTTCCACCGCCGCCTCTGTTTATCCGCTGGCCATTGGCCCCAGGGACTGCTAGTCGGCTCTGGGGACGGCCTCCAACTTGAGGTTCCATCCGCACTCCGCACCTATTGGCAGACAGAACGTTACTTCCTCCTGATTGGACAAGGAATTGTCAGTAAGACTAAGGCAAGAACAAATGGGGAGGATGGGGTGTGTCTTGCCCCACCCTAGCTCTGAGCAGGTGAGACTCATTACTCTCCCCTTCCCCCTACCTGTCCAACAGGTGAGTCAGGAGGCGCCATGGGAAAGGACAGACGCCTTCACAGGGCAGCCAACTCAGCGTCAGGCATGATGCTTCTTTGGGCTTATTCACCCTTGCCACAGAGTGGTAATAACATATTTGTATAGCATTTCATAGGCTTTTTTTTTTTTCTGGGTTGGGATTTTTCCCCCCAAATATGGAGCGCTCAGGAGATTTAGCATTAGGAGGCCTGGGTTTGGGTTCTGCCACTTAGTAGCTATATGATCGCAAGCGAGTTACCTTCATCTCTCATCCTGTTTCTCCTCATCTGTAAAATGGGTACATTATCTGGATCTCTCTCATGGGGGGGTGGGAATAAAATTAAGGTTTGTGAAATCACTTGGACGACTGCTAAACGTTAGAATTTAATGATATGGGTTTTTGGGGGGTTTTTTAGTTTATTTTTGAGAGAGAGAGAGAGAACCAGCGGGGAAGGGGCAGAGAGAGAGGGGGACAGAGGATCTGAAGCAGGCTCTTCGCTAACAGCAGAGAGCTGGACGCGGGGCTCGAACTCAGGAACCGTGAGACCATTACCTGAGCCGAAGTCGATGATCAACTGAGTGACCCACCCAGGCGCCCCTAATGATATGGGTTTTTTTTTTTTTTAATTTTTTAAGTTTATTTATTTTTAGAGAAAGAGTGAGTGGGGGGGTGGGGAGGCAGAGAGAGAGAGAGGGAGAGAGAATCCCAAGCAGGCTTCACCCTGACAGCAAGGAGCCGGACTCGGGGCTCGAATCCATGAACCTGAACCATAAGATCATGACCTGAGCCAAAACCAAGAGTTGGGTGTTTTTAAATTTTCATGACAATTCTGAAAAAAAAAAAAAAAAAAAATTTAGGACATCTAAATGAACCTCATTTCAAAGATAAGGAAAGTGAGGTTCAGAGAACTCAGGAAACAAAAAAGTGGCCAAGAACCCCATTCTTCTCATTTCAAGGCCCACCAAACACATGGTCTCCTGGTGAAATAATAGCATAGACATAAAATGCGAAAGCAGCAGGGAGGGGTGGGGGGAAAGGCAAAAGCAAATAATCTGGGCAGAGACAGAGAACAATGATTTGGAACAAAGATAAAGTATTGGTGGATTTGGAAAAACTCAGGCAGTAGATCTCACAGCCCCCTCCGTGGTAGAAGATTGTGGGCTGGGTATCAGAAAGAACTTCCCCACAGGAAGTTAGGAAGATGAGGGTCTTTCCTTTCTGTGGTTAATGAGATGAATGCCTGCCGGTGGATGTACAGCATGCTGAGTGTACCATAAACATTCATTCATCAACACTGAAGTCTTGAGCACCAACCATATGCCAGGCACCGAATTAGACCCTGGTAACACAGAAAACCAAAACGATCCCAACCCTCAAAGGGCTCCCAGAGAGCTAAGTGGAAACAGGTCCCCTTAGCCACATGGAGTGTGTGGGAATTTGCAGGCCGGGGCGGGGATGGAGGTGGGGGTGTCCAGGAAAAGGTCCTCCTTCAGACAAGTTCTATAGCCCCAAAGTCAGCACCCAGGGTGGTCTGGGTCAAGGCACCCCAGCAGTATCCTTGACCACTTTCCCACCAAAGAAAGGAATGAAGGCCAAAACAGTCTCACTTCTGAGGCTGTGCCATCCAAGAAGCCTTCCTGGAGGAGGCCAGGGAGACCATCAACATCCTTAACCAGATACCATCCCACATGCCAGGGTCACTCCCCTTTGCTTAGTTTCCTTGACTCCCCCTCCTCTTGCTTTTCTAAGTGTCTTCCTCCCTACCTTACCCCTGCCCCACCTGCTCTCTCCCTCCCCTGCTCCAGCCAGGCAGTAGTGGCCAGCCCTCAGCTCAGTATAGAGCTCCCAACCTTAGGGATTCACTTCCTTCCTTCCTCTCCCCCCTCTCCCCATCCCCTACCCACCTCCCCACACCCACCCCTGCACACAGACACACACACACACACACACTCCCCAGACCCAAGCCTGGCTTAAGTCCTTTCTTCCCCCTTCAGCATACAGGCTGGGAGGACTGGTTGACTACAGAGGGGTGGAAGAGCCTGGTGGAATAGAGAGCCACAAATAGGGCTTCAGAATAAAGCCTCTGTGTGTGTGTGTGTATTCCCAGAATGTTCCCTAATGTCAGCCTGGAACATGCTGCAACACGCTGGCCCCAAAGCTAAGCACTCAGGGTGGGACCGGGTGGAGGTAACACCCATAGCAGCAGGAAAGACTGGAATAAGAGCTGTGTCTCCTCCCAGATCAAGGGATTTTCTGCACATTTATTAAGCACCTACTGTGTGCCCACCAGGCACTGAGGAATCATCTATAGGATACAGAAAAGAATCCGAAAATGATGTTTACTCCAATGAGCTGTCTGTCTAGGGGATTTGGTCTCAAGGGGGGAGGAGGAGCCAAGGGACAGGGATGAGAATCACTGCAACCACTGTCTCCTCAGTAGCTTGAACTTGAAGGAAAGGCCACAAGAACATCCTACCCAGTCCCCTGCCTCCCAGCCTTTAAAGGCAGGGATTTCTCTGACACATCTCCAGGAAGGGAGATTCTCCAGCCTCCCTTACATGAATACCCTTGTCTCCTTATTCTAAGCTCCTTCTTATGGCTAGCTTCACTTTGTATTCCTGAATTTTGTGTTTTTCTTTTAATTTTTTAAAAAAATTTTTTTAACGTTTATTTACTTTTGAGACAGAGAGAGACAGAGGATGAACGGGGGAGGGTCAGAGAGAGAGAGGGAGACACAGAATCCGAAACAGGCTCCAGGCTCTGAGCTGTCAGCACAGAGCCTGACGCGGGGCTCGAACTCACGAGCCGTGAGATCATGACCTGAGCCAAAGTCAGACGCTTAACCGACTGAGCCACCCAGGCACCCCTCTTTTAATTTTTTTTTAATGTTTATTTATTTTTGAGAGAGAGAGGCAGAGCACGAGTGGGGGAGGGGCAGAGAGAGAGAGACACAGAATCCCAAGCAGGCTCCAGGCTCTGAGCTGTCAGCACAGAGCCTGACACGGGGCTGGAACCCACAGACGGCCAGATCATGACCTGAGCTGAAGTTGGACGCTTAACCGACTGAGCCACCCAGGCGCCCCGACTTATTCCTGAATTTTAAACTCATTTCTCTTGCCCAGAACTCAGTGGAAGCAGACTTCTTGAGCCGCTAAGAACACAAATGGTTAATTCAACCTTGCAGCTCCCTGGGTTCTCCAAGTAAAGAAGGAAGGGGCACCCAGTGACTCATCCCAAGTTTTCCCAGAGATGGAAGTTACTGGCAAAGAGGGGTCTGATGAGGGTCCAGTGTTGGGGCAAGGGAGCTGGTGGGGGATGGGAGGTGCTTCCCTGGGGGAAGGTAAAGGACAACAGCAAGGCCACCCTCCTCAGTTCGTCCTCCACAGACCTCCGGGGCTACAGAAGGAGGTAGAAGGGATGCCGTTGTCTTCTTCGCCCTGTCTCTGCGGGGCCCCTTCCCCACACGGAGACAGGCAGGGGCTTAGATCTGGACACACAATCTTCTGTCCTCACACCTCAGGGGTATGCATTGATGGGCACAGATTCAGACACACAAACACCAGGCATGTCAGTGCTGTCTCCTCAGCGTGCACACACATGCACTCACACACATCCTTCTTCCCTCCTCTTCCGCCTACGGTGGTCTCAGGGATGGCCACCTCTATAAATGAGGATGGGGTGAACAGATGGGTAGCTAAGCTTCAGGTTGATGATGTTGCCTTCCCACGGCAGGAAAGAAGCTGCTGGAAGTTATTCCTGGTGGGCCAGACTGGAATCAAAGGCAATGCCAAGAGCCAGCGGTATCTTGAGCCTGGGCCTTTTCTCAGCCTTGGGGCAGAGCCATCCATAGCCACAGGGAAGGCACCTCTGCCCTGGGTCCTGCCTCTGCTCTGGTCCTCCCAGGGATGCCCCCCACCTCCGCCACAGAGGGGTTGGAGCCTACACGGCATTCGTCCCTCTCCCCTCTGAGACCACACTCCGGACCAGAAAGGAATTCCCTACCCACAGCTGACCCTGCTTTGGGAGCCTGCACTTCTCTCATTCTGGCTCCTTCTCCCGACAATGGGCAGCAGGAGCATGCGTGTTATGTGCACACTTAGGCAAAGGGGTGACGGGGCAGTTATGGGGGAGGGATGGACACAGCATGGACATGCAGCTGGGGTATCAACACACATGTGCTGGAAGCCCTTTGTAGCCTGCTGGGTGTGGGACGGAAGAGCAGATGACCCAGGGGCTCAGGGCCAGGGGACCTTCTCCCCAGGCCGCTGCATTCCCATTCTGAGAAGGAGTCAGAACTCTCAATTCCATCCCGGCCTTTCAGATCATCGTGGGGCTATACTTGTCAAGGTACATCTTACTTAACAGTGTGGCAGCTTGGTCTGTAACTAATTGAGATCTCTGTTTGTGGGCCTCCATTTGCCCTCCGGCCCCTGCCTGCTGGTGTTGGGGTGGGGGGACTTGCTCACTGTGATCGCTTCAGGGCTGGGGAGAGAACACTGGTGGCAAAAGAGCCTCTAGCTCCCAAGCTCTTCTGGCTGGAGGGGGCCCAGGCATCCTGAAAGCAAGAGCACATAGAATGGTGCATGGCGCCTGGGGTGGGGTAAGTGATCGTGATCACGGGTTTTTTTGTGCTGCCCTTTGTCCAGGGGAGGAGCCTGGAGGCCAGAGACTGCCTACCGCCTGGTCCTGAGGGTGTGTGCCCAGCCAGCCCAGGGGAGGGCTCTTAATTATAGAGGTAGCTCCCAAGACACTTCACTGGAAGGCGTGTGGGCGGGGATGGAATGTCAAAGGGAAAACAGGGAGACAAGAAAACAGAGATAGGGTGGCTAGAAATAGCCCAGGCCAGGGTGAGATACCAGGGGCTGGAGGGGGTGGTGGAGGGAGAGGAGGTGGAAGAGAGAGGGTCAGCACCTCTCCAGGGAATGACTATATCCGGGCAGGTACCCCCTCACCTACACTAACCCCCCACCCTTCAAAAATTTACAATTCCAGTATTTCAGGGACTCAACAGAGTGGGCTCCAAGCATTGGGATTGTATTCTAGAGTTGTGTCTCCCTGGCTTTCTGAGTAACCCCTCCCCCTTCTGAGAGTTTGGGTTGGCAGGGGGGGGGACCTTGCCACCTGAGTCACCCCTTTGCTGTTCCTTGTCTGGGCGACTCCTGGAACAGGCTGACACAGCTGAGGCCCCACCCGCCTGCCAGCCTGCCTGCCCCTCCCTCTCCCAACAAGCCAGGAGAGAAGCTTGCCCTGACAGGCGCCCTTCCCACGGACAGGCCACCCCTCCCCTGGCACACACGAGTACGAGTACACACACACACACGTGCACACACACACACACACATACACACACACACACACACCCTGATGGCAGGAATTTCTCCCACACCTGTAGAGAGTCCTTGGGAAGAGGAAGGAGAAACAATCAGAGCCCCCTTCTTTGTATATATGGGGAAACTGAGGCTAGAGCCAGGAGAGGAACTTCCCCAAGTCACACAAGCAAATTCCTGGCAGGCCTGGGACTCGAACAAACCTGGTTTCCTGCCCACCAGCCCACCAACTTAGGTCTTTTCCATCCCAAACAAGGTGGGGTGCAGTGTGTGTGTGTGTGTTGGGAGGAGATGAAGACCAATTTTGTGGGACGTCAGCTCGAAGTGGGACTTGAGGGGAAAAACTTGCAGATTCAAGAGCCAGGGCTGGGGGGTGGGGTGCGGTTAGTTGGGACTTGCTGACCCCAGGGGTCAAAATCAGTAACCTCTGCTCACTGGTGCTGAAGCCTCTGAGGGAGAGGGTGCCACCCAGAGGCACAGCTGAGGGCGGTGCTGAGACCTTTCCCCCACCTCCCTAGTCTCCCTGCCCCAGAATCCGGCAGGGTGGGAACTGGGGCCAGGGCTTGGAGGCCCCTGACCCTGTACCGTAATGCTGTCTTCCCCAGTCCCATCCTGTGGCCACCAGGGAATTTGAGAGTTGAGATCTCTGAATATTTCATTAGCACTTCAGCCTCCCGTTGAAGACGCAGCCAACTTACAGCCCATGGATAATTTATGGCCCCAGAAGAGAGTCTGGAAGTGGTGGGAGGGAGGGGCGGGAGCGTGGGGGCGGGTGAGGCCTGGACTGCACTATGCGGAGGGTGCCGGACAGAAGCCAGATCCATCCAAAGTGTGTGTGTGGGGGGGGGGCGGGGGGCTGCTCCGAGGCCAGGGACATTTCAATTTTTGAGGATTCTAATGTATTACAAAAACAAAACAAAACAAAACAAAACCAACCACCACCACCAACCAGGTTTGTCAAAATAATTGTGCTAAAGGTTAAAGTCATACGACAAGCATTTTCTGACTTCATTCGTTTCCCTGTGTCTCTGTAACTATGAGCATAACCTCATTTGGAGATACCAAAACCTTTTTTTTTTTTTTAAAGATTTTAAAGTAGTCTCTACACCCAATGTGGGGGCTCAAACTTACAACCCCAAGATAAAGAGTCACATGCTCTACCGACTGAGCCAGACAGGTGCACCTCAAAAGCTTTTAATGGGATGTCCTTCATGGCCATGAGGCCTCTAAAAGGCCCCCTGCTCTCCACACCACCACGGCCAGGGAGAGAGACCAGACTCACCACTAAGACTGGCTGAACCTTGCTCCTTCCCGGCTTCCTCCAGGAAGGCCACCAGGATTTGACCAAGTGGTCAAGGGAAAAGGAGGGCATCTCATGTGGCCACTCCTTACTTTGCTCCAGGAACAGAGCATCCCATTCTTCTAAAAGAAAAGATAAGGGGCGCCTGGGTAGCTCAGTGGTTAAGCCTCTGACTCTTGATTTCCTTTCAGGTCATGATTTCCCGGTCCTGGTACCAAACCCTGTGCTGGAGCCTGCTTAAGAGTCTCCCTTTCCCTCCCCCTCTGCCCCTCCCTTGCTAGTGCACACACTCTCAAAAAATAAAAATAAAAATAGGTATATAAATAAATAATAGGAAAGATGAAAAAGGTGACCCCAAATAGAAAATGTTAAGTTCTCTTGGACTTGGGAGTGACTTACCTTAGTGAGTTCTTCCCAGATTCAGAGGATTAAGGTGGGGTGTGTATGAAAAAGCAGGTATGTCCTCCCCCTTACCTCAGTTTCCCCACCTGAGTCATGGGTATGAGAGGCGCTCCCACCCCAAGGGCTGTTTAGGGGACAGAAGAGATGCTATCCGGGTGCCCTGGCGCCAAGTGGGACCCAGGCAGGTGGTGGTTACAGGTGACGTGTCCACAGGTCGGCCCGGGGTTTGGGCCGGGGCTGGCTCTGGTGGGTAGCCTGGGGCCCCAACATATTCCCACCTCATCCTCGAGCCATCTTGGAGCCAAGCCAGCCTTCTAGCCTCAGTGGGCCTCGGTTTCCCTATCCATGAAGGTAGGGCCATCTGCCAGGGCTGTCCTTGGAGAGGAGCTGCAAGACCTGGATGAAGAGCCCAGAATAGGGAAGCTGCAGGGAGGTGGGGGCGCTCGGGCCCCGCGGCTGCCAGGACTTCTGTCAGGTTATGCTGTTGGTACCAGTGCCAACTGGACACGGCCTTCCGCCACAGGGAGTCACTCTCTGTCCCCAGGGGGACCCTACTCTCCCAGAGAAAGGGGAACACCAGGGTGAGACTTTAAGAGCTGATTCTCAGGGCACCTGGAGGGCTCGGTCACTTAAGCATCCGACTTCGGCTCAGGTCATGATCTCCTGGTTCATCGGTTCAAGCCCCATATCGGGCTCTGTGTGGACAGCTCAGAGCCTGGAGCCTGCTTCGGATTCTGTCTCCCTCTCTCTGCCCCTCCCCTGCTCACGCTCTGTCTCTCTGCCTCTCAAAAACAAATAAAAGCATTTTTTTTTAATTAAAAAAAAAAAAAAACTTTCTCAAACCTAAGGGGGGAATTTTTTCCATTGGAATTCACTGGAATTTTGGAAGAGCCTTGGGACTTTCCCCCTGCATTGGCCGTGACTTCTCAGCATTCAAGACCCCCAAGAGTCTGTACCCGGGCTCCCTAACATGGGCCCAATTACCGGGAGCTGACAATGGTGGGGGAGGGGGCAGGCTCAGGAATCCAGGCTGGGACGCAGAACCTGACCGCCTGCTCTTCCTTCTCCTTCCCTCCCGGAAGCCTTCGCCTCCCTCCCGGAAGCCTTCGCCTCCCTCCGTGGGCTGCGGCAATGTGGGGGCTTTGTCCACACATCTCGCCCCAAAGCCGACACCTTTCTCTTTCTCTGAGCAGCACTGATTTGGGGGAGAACAGTTTCAAACCCAGCTCAGCCACCAATCAACTTGAGGAACCTTGGACAAGTTGCTTCTCATTCCTCAGCCTCACCTGTAGCACAAGGGAATTGCTATCTATGTCACAAGACTGTTTTGAGTACCTGCCGAGTGCCCAGCACGTGGTGGGCACTTGCTACATCGTTGCAGTGATGCTCGCCTTAGGATGGGGTCTTTCTGGGTCTGGGCACCTCTGTGGCATCTGTCTGGCCCTACTGTGTGAGGTCATCATCCCCCGTGCCTTTTTGGCCTTCCCTAAGCTTCTACCCATTATACTACAGATGCTATGACTGATGAGGTGCTGGGTGGGGTGGTGGGGGGTAGGGTAAGGAGGGAACAGGTGAGACAGATGTGGAGGAGGCAAGGGCATCCCCACGGGGTGGGGTTGGGAGAATGGGCTGGAGGGCCCACGCTGGGACTCGGTCTCACCGGTTTGGGGAGCTGGCCTGGCAATGGGGAGACGCTGGCATCAGGGAGAGGCGGGAGGGGCTGGTGGCTGCCTAGGAAAGGAGAGCTGAGTAAGGGACACGGGGCTACAGGGCCTGGGCAACAGCCTGGACGTGGGGGGAGCACCTAGGCAGGAGCTGGGGACATCCCCGTCACACACGCACTCTGTCTCGCCACCACATGCTCAGAGAAGCCACTCTCAGACGCACACTTCGACACACACAACACATGTCTTAAATGGCCACCTCTCAGGTCTCCCCTTCCCTCCTACCCAGCTCTATTTTCCTGTCTTGATTTATCAGACTAATCATGTAACTTATTTATTATAACACCTATTGCTTATTGCATAGCTCCCTGCTGGAACACAAGCTCCATGAAGCCAGGGTGCTTGGCCTGCTTGGCCCACTCTTGCATGCCCAGCAACCTACAGTGGGCTTAGCACATACTAGGTGCTCAATAAATATGTGCTGAGGGGCGCCGGGGTGGCTCAGTCGGTTGAGCGTCCAATTCCTGATTTCGGCTCAGGTCATGATCTCATGGTTTATGAGATCGAGCCCCGTGTTGGGCTCTGTGCTGACAGTGTGGAGTCTGCTTGGAATTCTCTCTCCCTCTCTCCGCCCCTACCCCACTTGTGCGTGCTCTCTCTCTCAAAATAAATAAACTTAAAGCAAATAAACGTGTGCTGAGTGAGCAAACCCCTCTAGAAACACATTCATGAATGTGCACGCTCATGTGCAGAAATAGTCACCCCCCAAACTGCCACAGACATTCTCAGACACAGGTACACAGGCTCACAGGCTCACACCCAGACCCACACGTCCACGCAGCACACAAGACACAGACCTTCTCGCTCCCCAACACACACCCTTTCAGACTCACACCCAGCTGTCCAGATTCCAAAGCGCCTACTCACAGCAGGCACGCTCCAGCGCATCCCAGCTCCCCTCCTCCGCAGTGCCAGCCCCAAGGGCAGCCCCTCCCAGAACCAGGGGGCGGGGCCTCGGTGGAAGCTGACAGCACAGCAGCTAGAAAGGGGTGGGGCGGGGCAGGGCCACCCTGGCACCCGGGAGCTCTGAGGAGACGCTGCCACTTTAGACCCACCTACGTGGAGAGAAGGGAGTGAGGTCACCGGTGCCCTCAGCCTTGACCCAGCCCTGCTCCAGCCCGACTCTGGCCTTCCTGTCTTTGTCTCCACCAAAGACCCAGGGGAGGGGTTTGGGGTGAGGCAGAGAGTCCTCCCGGGAACAGAGATGGGCAGGGCCCAGAACAGGTCCCCTGGCCCATCAGTAGGGAAGGCAGGGGTGTGGGCAGTGAGAACTGGGCCTTCCCAGCATCAGCTCCACCCTCCAGTAGCAAAAGAAGACTCCTACAGCACCCTGCCCCCCGGGGCGGCCTGAAAACATGGGGAACTGTTACCTGCCTTGTCCTGGCCCAGGGTCCCTCTCCAGAGAGGCCCTTTTTGCCCCCACCTTCCCACTGTGGAACATGGGGAGGACGCTGGTGAGTCACAGCGCCGAACAGCCACCTGAAATCATCCTTACCTCTGCACCTCAGGACTCTCTGCCCCCCTGGAGCTGAAGCAAGATTGGGCAAGAGGATCTGGCAGTCCCAATGCCACCGTTAGGTCTCATGTTATCAGACTGTGTCCTTAGGGCCCCTCTGGCTGTTCCGATGGAGCCTCAACCTCTGCTGAGGAATGGGAGAATGGGCACACAGCAAGGCAGGGCTTGCTCGCTCAGACCCTAGAGAACCTGGGTCAGTAAATGCCTGAAAGTAAAAACCGGAAGTAAATGTCCTTAGCCCCCTCCCAATGCTCACCACACTCCCTGAGGGGAAGTAAGGCTGGACTAGGAAAATACAGCACAACCCATGTTAGAAATCTGAAACCATCTTCCAGGGATCAGGAAAGGAACTGTGTGCTCACGCCCCCTGGTGGCAGATCTGCAATTGCACTCTGCTCTCACAACCACCCAGGGTCCCCCGGAGGCCAAAACTGTGCCTTTGGCCCCCTCGCCCACCACTTATTTACAGATGAGGGGAGATGGACGCAGAGGGAGGCAAGGAAGGATCTGCACCCTCAGCCCAGGGGAGACTGGAACCCAGGTGCTGCAATTCATTCAACAAGAAACTTTTATTGAGCACCCACTGCCAGCGTGCCAGAAAGCGCTGGACTCCTGGTCCAGTGCTCTTCGTGACACTGGCTGCCCCTCTGCTGTCTCTGAAATTCAGGCTGAGACCCCAACTTGGAGGAGCAGGAACCTTCTTCAGGAGACTGTCCGGGTGAGGAGAGCCCTGGGGAGGAGGAAGGGCCATCAGCAGCTGTAGCACCACCAACTTGGGGTCCAGAGACCCAGAGAGGAGACAGGAGGGACCCGGGGAGCAGCGCTCACAGGTGGGACCGGATGGGGCCTGGTCAGCTATGTCCATTTTACATTTTTAATAAATAGTTCTTGCTGCTGCCCAGGCTGGTGAGGGTGGTCCCATTGGGCCCAGGCTTCCCCAGCAATTCAGGGATGCAAGGGTAGCTCTCTTCTCATGCTAGTTCAGGCTCCAGCTCTGAAAAGGAAAGGAGGGAGCACCAGGTTAGTCCCCCCACCCACTCCCAAAGAGCATCTGGGGGCTGTCCTAGGGGCAAGGGGGCAGGCAGGAATGAGGCTCCCTAGGACAGGTCTCAGCTGGTCCCGGCTCTGAGAAGGATGCCACCCCCTCACACATAAAGTGGGACAGGGTTGGCTAACAGGCTAGAAGCCCCCCGAGGCGGGAGGTCCTGGCGCTCCGACTGCCTCTGCAGCCCAGTATGTGGATCCTTCTGTGGCCAACCTCCATCCCAGGTCGCATCCCCACCCTCCACCCCGACTCGAGTCACTGACCGGCCTCTGCCTCATCACCCTTGGCATCCGGTTCCTGCCACCAGTCAGCATAGATGCCCTCCTCGTAGTCCCCCTCCCCCTCGAACTCGGCATCGGATGGGGGGTCCTTGGGCTCCACAGGCGGCACTGTCTCTTCCAGCTCCATCTACAGCAGCCCCAGGGTAGGGAAAGAAAGGAGGTCACAGCAGGCACAAACCCAGACTGGCTCCCTTCCTGGCCAAGGGGCCCCCCATCCCATCTCAGCCCCCAAAGCCCCTCCTTCCCCAGTCTCAAGATCCCACACAGGACTGATCTGAGGGTTTCTCCCACAAGGTCCCATTCCCAAACTGCCACTCCCCGCGCCGATGTATGGGGCTCCCCCGACAGAGAGTCAATGTTAGCGTGAGCACTGCTTTCTCCAAGGCCATCCTTTTGAGCATAAATTCCATAGCCATAGCGGATGCTGCTACTCCCTGCATGCTGTCTGCTCATGCAATTTCTTGGCCAGAAACACGGTTGCCCCCCCACCCCCACCCCGTGCCTGGATCGCTCTCGTTGACTCACCAATGCCAGGCATCAGCTCCAGGATTCAGCCCTGGCCGATGACCCTGGCTGGATCTGGAGCCCTCCTCTGGTGCCCCGTGCTGACCTCTCCCGAGCACTGTTTGTGCCTCCCCAACTAGACTGTGAGCTGCTTGAGAAGGGGACTGTACCTTTTCATCAACTTACCCCAGCCCCACACACTGTCTGGCAAACAGCAGGCCACAAATAAGTGTAATCAAAATGGCCACCATTCACCGAGCACCTGCTCTGGGCCAGCTCTGGGGAAGATGCTTTCCATACTTGATCTCATTTCACAGTCACCACAATGCTGCGACACCGGCATCACCCTCCCCATTCGAGATGCAGGAACCGAAGTTCAAGAGCTACCTAAGACTTGCCTGGAGGCTGCCCAGCTGGTAAGCAGAGGGGCCAAGTCTGGTTGTCACCAAAGCCGGGGTGCAAACAGCGTAGCCCCTCCCCCTATGCATGATGAGTGGGGGCACGGGTGAGTGAACAAACTGGGGGATGGATAAATAAATAAGCGGCGAGCAGCCACACCTCACAGAAATTCGGGACTCCCAAACCCTCATTCAGGATCAAGGGATCACACTTCAGTCCTTCCTTCCTGGCACCGGCATTCATTCATTCACTGGTTCATTCAAACTCAGTTTCCCGGTGCCAGCTCTGGGGCAGGCGCTGTGGAAAAGCTGGGAATAACCTGGCCCCCCATCCCAAAGCACGAGCCTCTGAGAGACTGGCTGGAGAAGGGATGGATCAGGGCTGCAAGTAACTCCGGAGCCAGGGAGGCACAGAGGGTCACAGTTGGTGTTGCAAGCCCAGAAGGCAGAGCCAGGACATGCAGGGAGGGCTTCCCGGAGGAGCTCCCACTTGAGCTGGGCTGGGGGAGTTATGTGGCAACATTCAGACACGCAGAGAAGCAGAGCATGAGAACACTGAGTGGGGAGCAAAGAGCAGGTATAGATAAGGGGCAGCTGACTGCCCGGAGGTAGGGCCGAGCTTTGGCACAGAGGCCCTCCAGGAAGAGATCAAGGGTCCCCACCATGGCCCAGCCTAGAGAGCAGGTGGCCACTTACCTCATCGTCTGGCTGCAGGTACATATGTGCGAACTCCAGCAGTTCCCGAAGCTCCGCTGTCTGATTGTGGTAGAGCGTGGCTTCCTGAGAGGAAGGGGGGGGAAGTGGGGTAAGCCAGAGCCCGCCCCCAGATGGTAGAGGGGCCAAGTTGGGCTCTGGGCCCCCCCCCCCCCCCGCCCCGCACGCTTTTTCAGCTCAAGGAGCAAGGAACAGGTATCAGTCACATGCTGACTGAAAAATCATAGCTGTTTGGAGAGGTTAGGGAGGATTGGGAGGGCTCTGTTAGAAAGAGCTCCTTAATCGATTAGCAATGTCTGCCACTAGTAAGGAAATCGAGGGTGGCACCATGTGCCCCATGGCTGCCAGTCTTGCCCTAGATTCCCGGGGGGTTTCCTTAGTGGGTCCAAGCTAGGGAGTCCCTGGGAAGGAGGGCAAAAGCCAGCAGTGAGAGTGGTGAGGGTGGGGAGGGGAGCAGGTGGTAATGGACGGGTATTTTTGCACCTCCCACAGCCTGGGCGCTGTGCTACCATTCTGTAGGTGAGGCAACGTATTCAGCAAGGATCAGTAATGTTCCCAGGCCCGTTCAGCGGGTGGGGCTGGCTTTGAACCCAGGACTCCAATCACCACCCATAGTCTTTCTTTTCACTTCCCACCCTGCCTTCCAAAGAAGCCAGGATTTTTTTTTTTTAAAACCACCTGTCCCAAGAGTGCCTCCAAAGGCAGTGCCCACCTCCCGGGGCTGGAAGTCCTCTTCCTCCAGGCCCCAGCGAGCCCGGTGGAAGCGGTAATACACCAGGTTCTGCTGCATGACACTGTCGTCAGGGTCGAAGAGCATGTAGCTGGCGGCGCTGCGGGCGGCCTGGCGCACGTCATTCACTGCGGGCAGGACAGGAGTAAGGAGTAGCCCCCGCACTTCCCCGCCTTCAGGGACAAGCCCTTCCTAGACCGTCCCCCTTTCCCAATTCAGTCCAGTGCTCCTGGCTCCCCAGCTGTCCCCCCCACCACAGTATCTTTTGGCCTCTTCACCCCACCCAAATGATAATGCAAGCTAGAACGTACTGGGCACTTACCACGTGCCAAGCCCGTGTAACTCATTTAAGCCTCACCATTATCATCATCCCCAATATACAGACAAGAAATCTGAGGCACAGAGAGGTTAGGTAAACTGCTCAAGCTCATACAGCTGGAGAATAATGGCACTTGAGAATGAGAGCCCAGCAGCCTTGCCCTCAACCTCTTCACCATCGGACCCATGAATGGTCTCCTGGCCCCTTGGTCCTTAGCTCCTCCACTCCCACTCCAGCCTCCATCTGAATTTTGGCAGCTCTGCATAGCAAGAACTCTGGAGTTTGTCAATCCCGGCCCCCATGGATGCCAGGCTCTCCCCCAGACGAGGAGAGCCATAAATCCTGGTGCTACTTTTCATTGGCCATGTGACTAATGGCCCCTTGAGCTCTATGAGCCTCAGTTTCCTCATCTGAAAAATGGGTCCCGTAATGTCAG
Organism: Panthera uncia; assembly: GCF_023721935.1. Classification (NCBI taxonomy): domain Eukaryota; kingdom Metazoa; phylum Chordata; class Mammalia; order Carnivora; family Felidae; genus Panthera; species Panthera uncia. The sequence goes on from NC_064814.1 coordinate 11,550,407, forward strand.
CTGCAGGGGATGGGTGAAAGCACCAAGTGAGATCAACAGATGTGGTAGGCCTTTGTAAACTGTCAACTGTGGTGGAGTCGTTGGCTACCCATTTACCCAAGAGGTTTCTGAATTCTCCTAAGGTTGCTCTTTGTTCCTTCCCCTCCTCTCACCTGTTTGCCATCCCCAGCCTTCCCTGCCGTCACACAGGGTCCTCACATATGAGGGACGGCTCCCCACGACCCTGTAACACTCTCAGGGCAATGCTTTCTCTTCCCCCGCCCCCCCCCCATCCCAAGCCCACCAGGAAGCTCACACTTGTAGTAGGCAAACTGCAGGTAATGATACATGGTGGCCACGAACTTCTCCACGAAATAGCCGCCCACATTGGGGGTCAAGTTGGCCTCACAGTCCACCTTGCACTGCAGGGACTCTGCAAAGAGATCTAGAGGGTGGGAGGCAGTGGTGAGGAGCTGGTGCCTGCCCAGCCGATGCCACCACAGGAGATAATGCCAGTAAAGACTTGGCTCAGGATACAAAGGGCAGTGCTGAGGGCAACTACTGTGGCCTGGGCCACCTTACCACCCCCACAGCTCAACCCCCACCCCAAAACCGGAGGGAGTTGGGGCATTCTGAAGCAGATGAGGTTTGGAGGTGGGAAGCCTAGGTAGAGAAGCTCAGGAGAGTTCTTTCTGTCCCCGCTGAGGCACCCCATGGTCAGGGATCCCTAACCAGGTGCGATTTCTGGCCACAAACTGCCTTCTGTACACACCTGCTGGGCTGTTTCTGTACACATGACCACGGCACCTTTGCACCTGTACTGCCCTCCGTCTGAGGACTGTGAAACCAACGTCCTCAGGCCTTTTTGGGATGTCACCACCTCTCTGCACCAACGCCTAGCACCTTGGACACTCAGGACTGTAGCCTTTCTCAGTGACTGAAGGCTCCCAGGGCAGGGATAACACCTTACTTCTGTGCACCTCCCAAGAACCTCCTGGGTGCTCCATACACGCGTATGGGATGAATACTTACACGTTAAGAGGCCTTAGGAGCGCTGGGAAGCAGGGCCCTGTGGGTGAGAGGGTCACCCACAGGGATCTGGAGGGGGAGGGGAATACCTGCTATGGCCGGGTAGAAGTCCTTGAAGTCCACCTGCTCGTGGGCCCCCTCGCAGCCAGCCAGACACCGGGCAAAGACGGCCAGGTACTCAGCCAGGGCCCGCTCCATGTCCTCGGTGCTGCTGCGGAAATCTCCGCTGTTGTAGAGCTTCACGGCCCTGAGGAACACGGCCTAGAGGGGTGCGTCAGAGGGGTTAGGGAGACCCCAACACCTCCCCTCCGGTACAAGCCCCGCGGGGGGTGGGGGGGACGGTGGTCAGGAAGGAGCGTCAGGGCCAGTCCTACCCCTCCAGCCCACCTCATAGGGCTGCGCCTCCAAGTCCGTGAAGGGCTCCTCGGAGGCGTCCAGCAGCCCCCGGTAGTAGCTGAGATACTTGGCGGTTAGCTCGTGCTTCGGGTTCCTCTGGAGGAAGGTGTAGGCCGCGGCTGCCGCCTTCTCCAGCCGGTTAGCCTGCGGGACAGGGACAGAGAGGGTCGGAAGGGCCAGAGATCGAAGCCCTGAGTGCACAAGAGGGCTTGGCTGTCCTTGGTTGTGCGATCGATGCTGCTCCGAGACCGGACGGAATCAGATGCCGGCTCCGAACGACGCGCCCCAGCTGCGCCCAGGAGACGAGGAGGGGCAGGGGGCGCCAGGGGCGAGGGGCACCCGGCCTAGGGGGGCGAGGTGGGACGGTGGTTCCAGGACCGGGGGCGCGGCGGGGCTGGAGGAGGGCGAGGCAGGGCGGGAGGATCCGGGACTGGGGGAGCCCGGGTGGGGCCGGTGGGTCGCGGGGGTGGGGGTGGGGGGCGCAGGGGAAGGCACCCACCTTGAACAGCGCGTAGTGCAGGTACTGGTAGGGCAGGCGGCTCTGGAAGTCGCGCAGCAGCTGCCGCGGCGGGTAGGGCACCTGGAAGGCGGGCAGCGTCCGCTTGCAGCGCCGCAGACAGGCGGCGCGTTCCAGGACGTGGCCGAAGAGCCGCAGCTCGCGGGCCCACTCGTCACCGCGGCCGCCGTCGGGGCCGGGCTCGGGCCCCGGGAAGGAGGCCGCGGGCGGCGCAGGGCCGCTGCAGTTGGCGTGGCAGAAGGCCTCGCTGTCCCGCAGCAGCCGGTGCAGCCGCAGCGCCGCCTCGAGGTAGCGCGCGCTCTCGCGCCAGCTCTCGCCCTCGTACTGCTCGAGCGCGTGCCCGTAGGCCGCGGCCAGGGGCATCAGGTCCTCGGGCGGGAAGCCCCGGAAGCTGTACTTCTCGTACTGCCCCGCGGCGCTGCCCAGCAGCAGCCACAACAGCCCCCACGCCGCCCGCCCCATGGCCGCGCCGCGCCGGCCGGCTCTCCCGGGCCGAGGAGGCGTCTAGGCCGCGCGGGCGGGCGGGGGCGCCGAGGGGGCCGGGCGGGGGCGCCCGCTGGGTCTTAGCGCCGGGCAGCGACAGCAGGAGGGCGGAGTCGAGGTCTGGGTCAGCTCTCCCGAGGGGCACAGGGCCCACCGGGGCCCTGAGGCCCCTACGTTGGCCGACCTCCTGCCCTTTGGGGGGGGGGGGGGGATCTTCCCCTTGACAGATGGTAAGTGGGTGGAGGGACGCTTCCCGCAGGGAAGGGGACCCGCAAAGCCCCTCCCCACGCAAAGACAGTCTCCCACCTTAAGATCAAGACATTGAGGGAGCGCCGCCTCCACCACTCTGCCCAAACCTTGGCATCTGGTCTTCTTTCCATTACAGAGTCCCTCCTGCTCCTTCTCCGCCCCTAGCCCTGCAGCAGTCACTTCTAGTGTCCCTCCGCTCCAGTCCGCGACTCGGAGGCGCACTCCTGGTTTCACCCCGCACACATCACTCTCGCTGCCGCCCACCTATGTTCATCCCCGCGCGGGATCTTCCTGACTGTCCAGTTTTTGCGGGACCACGCAGCTCGATCCTGGAGAGGCCATCGCTGAGACAGTGGGGATGTGGGGCGGGGGGAGTACCGAGACACCCCCTCAGATTCTGGAGCCTCACCAGCCACCTCGAGAGGCCTAGATTTGGGGGGGAGGCCAACGAAAGAAACAAGGGATACTTCAGTCCGGCTTTAGGACCCAGGGGTTCGGGAAAAAAAAGACACTGAACTTTTTTCTTTTTTTTTTTTTTTCTTTTTCTTTTTTTTTTTTCTTTTAATGGGGGTCAGCTCCAACTTCTCCGCTTTCCCGAACCTCCCTCCCAGGCTAAGGCCCCAGGACGCTGAGCCCCGGGAGATAGGGAGGGGGGGGGGATCTGGATCTGGAGTTCTTTGTGGTGCATTCCTGGACTCCCACACTCAGCCTTGCCCCCTCCTCCCATTCCACCCTCCGTCCTCCGCCCCGCCAGCTCTTTCTCCCCTGCCCCCATTCCACGTGGACTAGCCAGGGCGGGGGTGGGGACCAAGGACAGGAAGGGGGGGAGCCAGCTCCGGGAGGAGGGGGAAAGGAGGTTGTCGGCGGCGACTCCCTCGCTCGCCCTCACTGCCGGCGGTCCCAGCTCCAGGCACTATGTTCCGCACGGTGTCCCCCAGCCGCACCTTCCTCCGGCTCCCCCTGCTGCAGTTGTTGCTGCTGCTGGTACAGGCAGTGGGGAGGGGGCTGGGCCGTGCTAGCCCGGCCGGGGGCCCCCTGGAAGATGTAGTCATCGAAAGGTACCACATCCCCAGGACCTGTCCCCGGGAAGTGCAGATGGGGGACTTTGTTCGCTACCACTACAACGGCACTTTCGAGGATGGCAAGAAGTTTGACTCCAGGTAATGGGTTGGGTGCCCTCAGACTCGCCCCTCCCCTTGGGGCCAGGCTGTCTCTATCCTGGGGATCCCTAATTGCCCTTTTAGGATGTGTCTGCATCCCCTACTTACTCCATGATCTCCTAAACCCTAACACAGCACCCTGAGGCTGGGGGCTCCCAGACATCCATCTTCCCAAAGATTCCCCTGCCCTTAATTTCAAACCCTCACCTCTTAAAGGACCCCAGTTTCTTTCACGACAAACTCCCCACATTCCCCAGTGTTTGATGATCAAGGTGAACTGCTCTATTTACTCAACAGTGCTTTATTTAAAGACATGGCAGGGAGGAGGTTCTGGTCCCCAGCGTTGGGGGGAAGGGCATGGTCCCTGATGCATGTGAATCCTCCAGTGGTCTTAGCCTGGGACCCCCTCCCTTTCCACCCGGGCTGAATCCCTTCTGGTTCCAGCCCCAGGTTTCAGTGCCTTTGTAACCAGAGAAGAGTCAATAGAACTTTTTTGGAGGCGGTGGGGGTTATAAGCAACCAGCATGTTAAAGAAGGGTGAACATTGTAAGACAGCAGGATGGATCTAGGAGTGTAGGGTATAGCTCCGTGTAGGACAGATAGGGACCCTATCTGTCTACGTGTCACATGGCTGGGCATTGCCCCCCTGGGCTCCCGGAGGGTTCTCATACCTCCCTCTCTGGGTCTCCCTGCACCACCGCCCCCCCACCTCCCTCCATCTTAGCTCTACCAGGCCAGTGCTGCCACCCATCTTGCCAGGCTTGGGGTTTGAAGGATGGGGTTCTGATCCGATCAGGCCTTTTAGTCTGCTCTGGCAAGTCACTTTTGTTGGTGGGGGCAGGGCAGGGCTGTTCGGTTAAGCCTCAGGTCCCAGTCACCTCATCCTTAGAAGTCAGTCCCTCTTAGGCCCTTTCCCAAAGCACACAGCTCAGCCCACGGGAAATTAGCTTCCATGGCTTTGGAAGGCAGGCAGTGTATTAAGAACATGAACTCCAGAGTCCAAGACCTTGGGTTCAAATCCAGCCAATGACCGTGGACAAGGAATTAGGCCTCTTTAAGCCTCATGTTCCTTATCTGAAAAAATGGAGATGAAAAACAATCTGGAAAATTAAATCCTCCCTTCCTAAGGCAGATAATAGGGCTTAAGCAAGATGATGAATGAAAGAACTTCACATAGTGCCTGCAAATACCAAGGCAAGTTCAGGGAACATTAGCCTTGACTCTGGGGAGGACTGGGTGCCCTTATCATGTTTAACTGGTAGGAACTTTGTGCAGTGCTTGGGCCCTCACAAGAGCACTGTGAAGGAAGCAGCTCAGTGGGCAAAATGAGGTGTGGACAGTGGCCAGAAGCACCGCCCAAGCCAGGGAGGGGTTGGGAGCAGGGGATGACTTCCTTGGTGGGACTCTAGGAGCCAGACTGGCCCCAGTTTGTGCAGTGCTGAGCTTGGAAGACTTTCCTAACCCCTTAACCCCTTTGATCAAAATGAAAATCTCTCAGGGTGCCTGGCTGGCTCAGTCAAAAGAACATGCATCTCTTGATCTTGGAGTCATGAGTTCGAGCCCCATGTTGGAGGTAGAGATTACTAAATAAATAAATAAATAAATAAATAAATAAACTTGAAAAAAAAATAATTTAGGGGTGCCTGGGTCAGTTAAACATCCAACTTCGGCTCAGGTCATAATCTCATGGTTCGGTTCTTTTTTTTTTTTTAACGTTTATTTATTTTTGAGACAGAGAGAGACAGAGCATGAACAGGGGAGGGGCAGAGAGAGAGGGAGACACAGAATCCGAAACAGGCTCCAGGCTCCGAGCGGTCAGCACAGAGCCCGACGCGGGGCTCGAACTCACGGACCATGAGATCATGACCTGAGCCGAAGTCGGACGCTTAACCGACCGAGCCACCCAGGCGCCCCTCAGTTCTTTTTTTTTAATGTTTCTTTTCTTTTCTTTTCTTTTCTTTTCTTTCATTTTTGAGAAAGAGAGCGCAAACGGGGGAGGGGCAGAGAGAGAGGGAGACAGGATTTGAAGCAGGCTCTGTGCTGAGAGCCTGTCGCTGTGGCTGGGCTCCAACTCACGAATCATGAGATCATGACCTGAGCCGAAGTCAGAGGCTTAACCGACTGAGCCACCCAGGCGCCCCTCTTGGTTCAGTTCTTGCAGAGCCCTCTGCGGATCTTCTGTCTCCCTCTCTCTCTGCCCCTCCTCTTCTCCACTCCCCCACTCTCACGTGTGCATGTTCTCTCAAAAATAAACAATTAAAACAGTAAAAAATAAAATAATAGAAACAAATTCTAGGGGCGCCTGGGTGGCGCAGTCGGTTGGGCGTCCGACTTCAGCCAGGTCACGATCTCGCGGTCCGTGAGTTCGAGCCCCGCGTCAGGCTCTGGGCTGATGGCTCGGAGCCTGGAGCCTGTTTCCGATTCTGTGTCTCCCTCTCTCTCTGCCCCTCCCCCGTTCATGCTCTGTCTCTCTCTGTCCCAAAAATAAATAAAAAAACGTTGAAAAAAAAAAAAAAGAAAAAAAAAAAAAGAAACAAATTCTAGGGGCGCCTGGGTGGCTCAGTTCGTTGAGCATCCGACTTGGGTTCAGGTCATGATCTCGCGGTTCATGAGTTCAAGCCCCACGTTGGGCTCTATGTTGACAGCTCGGAGCCTGGAACCTGCTTTAGATTCTGTCTCCCTTAATCTCTCTGCCCCTCCCCCATCTGTGCGCACTTTCTCAAAAATAAATAAACATTAAAAAAATTGTTTTAAATACAAATCTCCCATCCTCCCTTAACTTCTGAAAACTTAAAACTGTAGCTAAAAGCAAATAAAAGCCTGGCGTGCCTGGGTGGCTCAGTTAGTTGAGCCTCTGACTCTTGATCTGGGCTCAGGGCATGATTCCAGGGTTGTGGGATCAAGCCCCACATCAGGTTCTGCACTGAGCTCCTGTTTGAGAGTCTCTCTCTCTCTCTCTCTCTCCCTCTCCCCAGCTCTCTCTCTCTAAAATTAAAAAAAACAAAAGCCAATAAAAGTCAAGAGATACAGACTTCCAATTATAAAATAAATAAGTCATGGGGATATAATGTATAGAAAATAGTATTGTATTAACTTTGGACAGTGACAGATGTTAACTACACTTATTATGCAATAAGTATGATCTCGTATGTAAACGTCAAATCACTTTATTGTACACCTGAAACTAAATCTCGTATGTCGATTATACTGCAACAAAAAGTAATAAATAGAAGTAAAATAAAATGAAAATGAAAGCCATGGCAATTTTAGAATAGGCCTTTCCAAAATTGGAAACCAATCCCTACCCTCAGTCAGCTCTGCTTCCCCCTCCTTTCCCTGGAAAAGCCATTGGTGCAGTGGCACAAACACAGAGTTGAGCAGACTGCATATTAGCTGTGTGACCTTGGGCAAGTCATTCAGTCTCTTGTCTCAATTTGTGTCATAAGAAAAATGAAAACAGGGACACCCAGGTGGCTCAGCTGGTTAAGCGTTCAACTTCAGCTCAGGTCATGACTTGTCTGTCAGCCTGGAGCCCACTTCCGATCCTCTGTCTCCCCCTCTCTGCCCTCCCCTGCACACGCTCTCTCTCAAAAATGAATGTAACTTTTTTTTTTCGGAACAATGAAAACAATAATGCCCATTTCACAGGGGAAAGGATTAAGTAGGTGATTGTAAAAGAGGCTAAGCATTTATCTGGCACATCGTAAATGCTCAATAAATGCTCCCTTCCCCTTTAGGCCATACTTAGCACCCCTTTGCTGTCAGCAGATGGTGGTAGCTCCCAGGCCTGCACAGCCCTCCCTTATCCCGGGCAAATAAAAGCTCCTGGCCTCCTGGGGGACTCCTCTTGTGTAACAGCCCATCTTGTTACGGTGGGAGTCATGGCTGACCTAGGGGGAGGCGTGAAGACGAGACAGGAGCATGTGGACCTACACCTGTGATAGGGAGGGGGCTTGAGTGTGTGTGTGTGTGTGTGTGTGTGTGTGTGTGTGTGTGCGCGCGCGCGCGCGCCTGTGCATGTATGCGATCAAGGCCCGAGGCCAGTGTCTCCCATCTGTTTCCGCTCTCCCCCAGCTATGACCGAAGCACCTTAGTGGCCATCGTGGTGGGCGTGGGGCGCCTCATCACCGGCATGGACCGAGGCCTCATGGGCATGTGTGTCAACGAGCGGCGACGCCTCATTGTGCCTCCCCACCTGGGCTACGGCAGCATCGGTGTGGGTGAGAAGGGTCGGGGCACCCGCACGGGGATGGAGGAGACAGGAGTCAGAATCGAGGACCCCAGGGCCAGAAAACTGAAGCGCAGAGCAGGAGAGCGACTTGCCCAAGGTCACACTGAATATGCAGTGTGGATAGTGGCAGGTCTGGGACTAGAATTTCAGTCCCCTGGCCCTGGAGTGGGGGGAAAGGCGATGACAGCGCCCTGGGTGGGATCCAAGCTTGACTAGGGAGAAGGGCACTAGGAGTGGTGGAAGGAGGGGCCAAGCTGGACATTCAAATGTCCGTTCCACCCACCACCCTGGGGCGGCAGCAAATGTGGTCCCGCCTCTGGTACGAGGTAAGGGCCGGAGGGAGTCCTGGGGCCCTAGGGACCGTGGCATGGCGAGGGGTCTGGGGGAGCTGCACCGAACGTGAGCTGTGGCTGCTGGACCCTCACAGCGGGGCTCATTCCCCCGGATGCCACCCTGTACTTCGATGTGGTCCTGCTGGATGTGTGGAACAAGGCAGACACTGTGCAGGTGAGCACCTTGCTGCACCCAGCCCACTGTCCCCGCACGGTCCAGGACAGCGACTTTGTCCGCTACCACTACAATGGCACGCTGCTGGATGGCACTGCCTTTGACACCAGGTGAGGGCCGGAGGGAGTCCTGGGGGGCTGGGGACTGTGTGGCGTGATGTGGAGGGTGTCCGGGTCCCATCCGGCCTCTCCCATCTCCAGCAGCATCACTTTTACCTCATTCTCTGCAGCTACAGTAGGGGCGGCACTTATGATACCTACATCGGCTCTGGCTGGCTGATCAAGGGCATGGATCAGGGGCTGCTGGGCATGTGTCCTGGAGAGAGAAGAAAGATCATCATCCCTCCGTTCCTGGCCTATGGCGAGAAAGGCTATGGTGAGGGCAGACAGGGACTCGGGGATTCCTCAGAAGAGGGCTGCCGTATACAGTTGTTCAGGTTGTGTACTGCACAAAGGCACTCAGCCAAGGAGGCAAGTAGGGTAGGGGTGAAATCTAGCTCTTGGTGGTGATCTCACTAAGAAGGGGTGCTTTATTCTGATTCACACAATCATTTAGGATGGGCTGGTGGTGGCCCGGGGGAAAATCCAGCTCACGCCTTACAGGGAGAGCAAGACACAGGGCTGCTGAGGGTATGGAAACGTCTCTGGAGAGCAGAATTAGCACCTTTTTACAGGGTGCCCACATGGGCCTTCCTGAGTCAGGAAGGAGCCCTGGTTTGCTCTCCAGTTGTACCACTTGTATGGTTCAAGTCTATCCCTTCCCCAGGGACTGTGATCCCCCCACAGGCCTCCCTGGTCTTCCACGTGCTACTGATTGATGTCCACAATCCGAAGGACACCGTCCAGCTGGAGACACTGGAGCTACCTCCTGGCTGCGTCCGGAGAGCTGTGGCCGGAGACTTCATGCGTTACCACTACAATGGCTCACTGATGGACGGCACCCTCTTTGATTCCAGGTGTGTGGTTGGTGGGGGGGAGGCGGGAGGAAGGCCTAAGAAGCTGAGGCGGGATCTGGGGTCACCCGGGCCGCAGCTGGAGGTGGCTCCATCCTGCCTGGAAAGGCAGGGGCTCCTTTGACCCCCTGGCCCGCCCTCCCCGCCCTGTATTGCAGCTACTCCCGCAACCACACCTACAACACCTATGTGGGGCGGGGCTACATCATCCCAGGGATGGACCAGGGGCTGCAGGGCGCCTGCATGGGGGAGCGCCGGAGGATCACCATACCCCCCCACCTCGCCTATGGGGAGAACGGGACTGGTAGGCATGTCCCTGTTCTCGCGGTCACCGTCTCGGCAGCTCCACAGATTGCTCCCCGACCTCTCCAGCACAGGGCCGGTCCAGCCACCACTCTGCCCCTCTTGCCTCGAAACCCATCACCCACCCACCTTCTGCCACACAGACTCCATCCTTTTCTCCAGGGGCCCTCTCCTCACTTCTCCCTTCTATACTGGAGAAGGGCAGCCGACTCCTGAGCTGGGGAGGCGGGGGTGGCTATGGGAGGACAGAAACAGTGTAGCTCTAGGAAGCAAAGAAACCTGGACTTGACTTATGCTAACTTGGATGTAAATTGAAAAATAAATAAGTTATTAATAAAAAAGAGAAAAGAAAGAAAAAGATGATTGAAAAAGGAAAAGAAAAAAAAAAAAAAAAAAGAAAGCACCTGGACTTGAGACCCAGCTCTGCTGGAAGCCTCAGTGTCCTCACCTGTAAAATGGGACTAAGGACATTGACCAACAGGGTAAGTTACTGGGAAGTTGCGAGATGATGTGTGTAAAGGGCTTTCTAACTGGCGTGGCCCTCCCCTCCCCTCCACTGCCCCTCGCCCCCACAAGAGGTACTGAAGAAGAATTGACCCTGGGGACGAACACCCCATCCCATCCTCGTTGGAAAACACAGGGTGGGGAAGGTGTAGGGGCCTCCGTGGAGGCCTGAGCAGCCCCTCCTGGATTCTGAGTCGATCCACTCCCCGTTCTGGCCCCAGGAGACAAGATCCCTGGCTCCGCGGTGCTGATCTTTGACGTCCACGTCATTGACTTCCACAACCCTGAGGATCCAGTGGAAATCAAGATACTGTCCCGGCCCCCTGAGACCTGCAACGAGACCGCCAAGTCTGGGGACTATGTTCGCTACCACTACAACTGCTCCCTGCTGGATGGCACCAAGCTCTTCTCCTCGTGGGTCCGGGGCGGGGCCAGGGCTGGGCAGGTGGGTGGGCCCAGGCGTGGGGAGTCCCCCAGCACCTCCACTCGTGCTTCCCCCATAAGTTCCCATCCAGCGAGCGTGGGGTGGGGCACGAGGAGCTGAGACTCTTTACTGGCGGGACTGGAAGGGTGAGGCTGGCAGTCTGGAGGTCTGTTTGTGGAGGGGAAACCAAAGCAGGGAGAGGGGAGCCCTCCAGGCTACACTTCAGGGGCAGCGGCAAGACGGGGAGGGCGCCCCATCTCTGAACTGTCGGTCCCACGCTCTGCTGTGTGGGGCGGGCACCAGAAGTGACTGGGAAACAGGGAGGGCCGGGCTCGCTGGGGTGTGAACCTGCCTGGGACGAGGATGGGTGCTGAACTGGGAATCTGCTCTTCCCCCGCCCCAGCCACGACTACGGGGACCCCCAGGAGGCTACCCTGGGGGCCAATAAGGTGATCGAAGGCCTGGACACGGGCCTGCAGGGCATGTGTGTGGGAGAGAGGCGGCAGCTCGTGGTGCCCCCGCACCTGGCACACGGAGAGAGCGGAGGTGAGGGGCAGACTGGTCCTTTGCCCCCGCCCGCCTTGGGCCTGGGCACTTGGTGGGAGGAGTGAGGGAAGCCTTCCCAATGGTTCTGTAAACATCCCGTGTGCCCAGTAGGGGAAACTGAGGCATGTGGGCTAGGGAGCACACTGGGCTCAGACCCCGGCCTGATCGGGACGCTTTCCTTCTGTCCTCCCTCCCTCCAGCCCGGGGTGTCCCGGGCAGCGCAGTGCTGCTGTTTGAGGTGGAGCTGGTGTCTCGGGAGGAGGGGCTGCCCACCGGCTACCTGTTTGTGTGGCACGAGGACCCTCCTGTCAACCTGTTTGAAGGCCTGGACCTCAACAAGGATGGCGAGGTCCCCCCGGAGGAGGTGGGTGAGGAGCTCACTCCGTGCGGTCACCCCAACAGAAACCACCACCCCATGTGGTGGCATGAAGCAAACACAGTCTACGTCTGTTGTCCTGTCTGTGCCTGTTTCTGCCCTTGCGCTGGGTCACTGCGCCTTAGGTCCCCTGTCCCTGCCTCTTCTTCATGCAACCTACCCCACCCCCCCAATGCTGCCTGTCCTCCACACCCACCCTCTGCCTGGGCCCCACCCGGGCCCCCAGCACCTGCTCTTCTCTCCTCTGTGCCTCCCTGTGCCCCAGGGCCTTTCCCAAGGCCACCCACCGCCACTCAGGCGAGACCCTCACTCCCCTCTCCCCTCTCCCCTTGGCTGTCTTGGCTCCTAGTTCTCCGCCTTCATCAAAGCTCAAGTCAGTGAGGGCAAAGGACGCCTCATGCCTGGGCAGGACCCAGAGAAGACCATAGCAGACATGTTCCAGAACCAGGACCGCAACCAGGATGGCAAGATCACTGTTGAGGAGCTCAAACTGAAGTCAGACGAAGACCAGGAGCGAGTCCATGAGGAGCTCTGAAGGGCAGGGGCCTGGGCCCAAATGCAAAGGCCCACTTCTCGGGGTGGGGGGGGGGGGACAGTGGGCGGTGGGGCTGACCTTCCAAGGGTCACCCTCCCCTGTGCTGGCATGTTGGCTGGGAGGTCAGAGATGACTCTGGTCTTGCCACCAGCCCGAGAGTAAAATCCACAGCACAGACCTCTATTCAGGTTTTCTCTTCCCACCCCACACCCCTCACTTACAAGTTTTGGAGTCACAAAGCCAATCCGGTGATTGGTGGAGTCTAGGGGCTGGATGGGCCACTGCTGGCCCCTCACCCATACCTCCCCTCCGCATCACCATACAATGAACACGGCCAGCAGCCGAGCTCACCATTTCATTTCCCCAAGCTTCCCTTTTATCTGTACTTTTCCTTGCCGTCCCCAAGCACCCCCCCCTACAGCCCCCATTTCTGTGTCGAAGCAGCTCCCAGGAGCATGAACCAGGACTGTCCAGACCCTCAGCCTTCCTCTCTCAGCTCTGGCTGGCTTCTAGGAAGGGCCTCCCCCCTTTCCTGTTCCCCCACACCTATCCCATCCCCCCTCACTACACCCAGTAGCGACTGAAGGCCCCTGGGGTGCTGCAGTCAGGGCTGGGTTTGGCGTTGCCTTTCATCCCTAAGGAAAGCTGCTTTCTCCAAGGGACAGAGAACCAGAAGAGTAGGAAGGGTAACTACTGGGATGGGTCTTAGGGCTATGAAATCCTTGGGAAATCCTGGTTTCAGGGCAGAGTTAAACTTGGAAGAGGGGCTTGTTTGGGGTGAGAGGGGAGTGGACAGAGCTCTGCACACTCAAAAGGCTAAATTGGTGTCAGATCCCTTTCTCCTTTGTGCCAAATAAAAGACTAAACCAAACACCTCAGGCTGTGCTCTTTCATTGTGTGTATGGCGGGGAGGCCCTCAGACCCAAAGATTGGGGAAGAAAGGGGAACAAAACTGGCCGTCTCTTCATACCTCATCAGCTCAAGATACTGTGTCCCTCGGTCTCAGCCTCCTGCCTCCTGAGGCCTAACCGGGGCCCTCCCCAAGGAAAGGGACCCCCAGTCTGCCGGAGGGAGGGTGCAGAGTGGGCATCTACAAAGGGGCCTGCCAGGAAGGTGTGGAGAGATGATCCGGGTCTCCTAACCATCCCAGCTGAACAAAGAGGCGGTCCCTGACCTCAGACATGACTCAAGGGTTAGATCAAACCTCACAGGTCAGAATCCTCTCTTCCATGTAAACTGGTTCCAGTACTCAGCTATCCCCACCTCTCCTTGCTCCTGGCGGCCAGCCTTTCCCACCTGCCGGATCCACCCTCCTGCCTAAAGGAAAGGTAACAGAGTTGCAGTCTGCAGGCCATCTGCCCCTCGCCTGCCTGGCTGGACTCTGGCCAGTGCAACAAAAATGACCTGAGCCAAGAGAGGACGGGGGAGCAGGGGAAGCTTGGGAGAGAAAAATTTGGTGCTGGACTCCCTGGACCGACCTGTCCCCACAAGCACCTGTTTCTTATCCAGCACCCTGTGACACATGACTTCTCTTCCCGTGGCCAGTAATAGACACTCCTGGACCCAAAGCATCCAGAAGACACCTCCGGATCTGACGGTGGCTACAGACCTGGCCTCGCATCGTAACCGCCCCCTTCCCAGAAGCTAACAGGCCAGCCCTGAACTGAAGCCCGTTTGAAGGCACGATGCAGAAGAAACAGTATGGCTTGGGTCAGAAACACTCAAATCCTGGCTCTAGCTCCTAGCTATGGAGTTTGGGCAAGTTTCTAGTCTTCTTGAAGCCACCCGGAAATGAGAAGTATGCCTGCTTTCAGGGACCTTGTGAAGGATTAAATGGCACGCACCTACAGCAAGCACTACCTGTCCCTTTGGACCTGCAGGTAAACTCAAGTGTCCCACAGCCAGCATCCTCTGCAGCAGGATGAGGGGGTGAGTCTCTTGGAGGACAGGCTAAAAAAATGCCGGGTGAAACTGGCTGCTTTACATTTTCTCTTCAAAAGGTACCCTAGAGAATTCAGTTAGTCCTTGACCATCCAAGTCAACAGGGAAGGGACACGGGACAGGAGCTCTGAAGGAAGCCTAATGATGCAAGATGTCAGAGCAGAAATCACTCCCACCTGTCACAGAGCATCTTCTCCCTTCAGGTCCCAGTCTTGGCTCCCCTTAATCAAGTCACCCATCTTGGTGGTCCTGGATCCCTCTGAGGATCCATAAAGAGGGAACTCAGCAGATAGGATTGGCCAGATCCCACCAATCCCAGTGGGATTTCAAGTTTAATGGATACCTCAGCCTAAAGTCAAACCATTCCAGGTCGGAAACACACCCTTCCAACCCCGCCTGCCCACCCTGACCCCCAAGCACATTTCATGCTCAGAGGGTCTTGTGGGTGAATTCAGTGTTGTTGCTGTTGTTGTTTTAATATTTTATTTATGTATTTATATTGTATTTTATTGTATAATATTTTGTATTTTGTATATTGTATTTTATTGTATATTGTATGTATTTATATTGTATTATATTATATATGTATTTAATATTTTATTTATGTATTTTATTTATTTATTTATTTATTTATTTAATATTTTATTTATTTTATTTATGTAAGTGATCTCTACAACCAGCGTGGGATTCGAACTCATAACCCCGAGATCAAGAGGCACACACTCGGGGCGCCTGGGTGGCTCAGTCGGTTAAGCGTCCGACTTCGGCTCAGGTCATGATCTCGCGGTCCGTGGGTTCGAACCCCGTGTCGGGCTCTGTGCTGACAGCTCAGAGCCTGGAGCCCGTTTCAGATTCTGTGTCTCCTTCTCTCTGTGACCCTCCCCCGTTCATGCTCTGTCTCTCTCTGTCTCAAAAATAAATAAACATTAAAAAAAAAATTTTTTTTTTTAAAAAGAGGCACACGCTCCACTGCCTGAGCCAGCCAGGTGCCTGTGAATTCGGTGGTTTTGAAATTCTGTGCCATAGAGCCCTAGTGGCTTCTTGGAGATTCCTGCTCCTCCAAAACCAAGAGGTACGGGCTCTGCCCTGCACCCCCTGAATCAGAACAGCTGGGTTTTTTTCCCTTTTTTTATTTAGATCTGTTTCACACATTAGATTTGTTTGAAGCACAGCTTTCCGTGTTTAAAAATTTGGGGAAAAAAGAACCCCTGGGCTAGATGGTCCCTAGTTAGAGTGCTAACACCCTGCAGGTCCCATGTTCACCTGGTGGACCCTCCCACTGCCGGGCAGGGCTTCCCGGAGCCTGGAGCCTGGGCGCTGGGAGGGGAGGGAGGGGCACGGGCTCCCCAGCTGCACCACCCTGGACTGTTCACTGCCCGCCCTGGGAGAAGCAGCGCCCTCGGCAGGACGGCCTCTTGGCGAGGCTCCCACCTCTCCACAGCCCCCCGCGCCTGACCCTGGCCTGCACTCAGGAGCCCTGCATCTCTATCCAGTCCCCGCGGTGCAGGATGTGCTGCAGGAGCCCGTTGACCACGTCCAGCGACTCGTCCTTCTCCAGCACGATGTCATAGGAGTCCATGTAGCGTTCCCGCCGCTCTGCCACCTGCCCCGGGGAAGGGAAGATCGAGAGGCCCCAAAATGCCCTGACTTCTGCCTCTGCCTCCCTGGCACCTGGGGCAGGGGAGGGAGGGCATCCGAGCTGCAGCTCGACGTTACAGGGACCTGCCCTTTGGATGGCAGTGGGTACAGGGTGCCACAATTGACCCTTGGGTCAATGTCCAAAGGACAGCACAAGGATTGAAATTTAAAAACCAGATGTACTTCTAACCCGTCTGGATTGAGTTTTCCCAAGGCTCAAGCACTCTGGAGGTCTTCAGCCCCTGCTGGCTGAGGGGAGGACTGGTGGCCTTGTAGCCTGACACCATACTGTGCCCCCTTTTGACCATTTCGCCCCCTGTCAGCCTCTGGTCTGTCCTTGTGTTTTTGTTCTCTGAACTGCAAACCCACCTCCTGAATACTGACATCTCCTATTTCAATCATATCTTACAGGTATGACTTAGGAGGACTTTAATCAGCTCTACCAGTTCCTAAACTATGTCACCGTGGGCAGATTAACCTCCTTGCCTCAGTTTCCCCATCTGTAAAACAAGGCATATTAGTCTCTACCTCAAAAAGTTGCTGTAGGGATTAAATGGGTTAAAATGCCTGGAACATGGTGGCACCAAATAGTAAGTGCAGGCTCCAGTGACCCTGTCTCTGAGTCCCACTGTCATGCCATGTGCCGAACCCAGCTGTCATCACGGGGTATCTCTTTTGTTTTCCTGCGAACATGGCTCGTAGCTCACCTTAGTACCTCTAATACTTAACAGTGACTAGCACACAGAAGGTGTTCGCTAGGCATTAGTTAACAGGGATTGAAAAAGGAACAAGCCAGGGCTCCTGTGTGGCTCAGCTGGTTTTAGCATCTGATTCTTGATTTCGGCTCAGGTCATGATCTCATGGTTGGGTTGAGATCGACCTGCACTGGGCTCTGTGCTGACATGGCGGAGCCTGCTTGGGATTCTCTCCCTGCCCCTCCCCTGCTCATGCTCAGGGGCTCACATGTGTGCACTGTCTCTCTCTCTCTCTCTCTCTCCCTCTCTCTCTCTCTCTCTCTCTCTCTCCCAAAATAAACTTTAAAAGAAAATTAAAAAAGAGAAAGAAGCAAGCCACTAAGATAGGGTCTGGTCCCATACCCACCTTGTCATTTAAGAAGCCAATCTTGAGAATGTTCTCCACGCCAGGAACCCCATCGGCCATAGTGAGGTCCCCCATGGAGTCCCCCAGCAGGAGGATGTTGGTTTTGCCCTGAAGCTGCTGGAAGTACCCGGAGTTCTCACAAACGGAGCTGTTCTTGTTGTATGTGTGTATGAGCTGGCCCTTGAATCCCTGTAGGAAACCCTAAATAATCAGGAGACAGACAGAAGGGCTACAGGGACCCAGCTAGAGCCAGTGTTCCACCGTCTCTGTCGCAGAGAAAGGGGAGTCCTGCGAGCCACAGAAATGCCAAAACCTCGCTGTAGTCTAAACCAGGGGTCGGCAAACTGGGTCCTATAGGCCAGACTGGGCCTATTTTTCTAAATTATGTTTTACTGGAATACGGCCAGGCTCATTTGTTTCCATCTTGTCTGTGGCTGCTTGTTCTTTCACAGCAGAGTGAATTGACATTGCGTAAATTTACGTTGTGTAGTTGTGACAGATCATAAAGTCCACCCCACAAAGCCCAAGATATTTACTACCTGGCCTTTTACAAAAAAAGAAGTTGTTACCCCTGATTCCAACAAAAAAGGACCACCAAATAGTATTGATCACCTACTCTGGTGGAAGCATGAAACCCATGAAACAGGCGCTGTTCAGGCTACATGTGTGCTAACCCCAGCTGCGGGCCACGTCCTCGCCACAGGTTTAAGGGACGAAAATTCCAGCCATTGGTTTTAAGGGGAAGAAGTCAGAGCAAGGGTGAGTTGGAGCAGCTGACCTCTGGCTCTAGGAAAACAAGTCAAAGTCTAAGCCCTTGAGTACCTAGGATGGCATAGGACCTAGGGCAGTGACATGGGGCCTGGCTGAACCCCGGGGCAGAGAGCTGTCAGCCAAACACCAAAAGGTAGGTCCTTCAGAAGTAACTGTCTCTAGGGGGCGCCAGGATGGCTCAGTGGCCTAAGCATCCAACTTCAGCTCAGGTCATGATCTCACGGGTTCGTGGGTTTGGGCCCCGCGTCCGGCTCTGTGCTGACAGCTCAGAGCCTGGAGCCTGCTTCGGGCCCCCTCTCTCTCTCTCTGCCCCTCCCCGACTTGTGCACGCGCATGCGCGTGCTCTCTTTCTAAAAAATAAACAAAAACAAAAATAAAGAGGAAATAACTGTCTCTAGCTGGCATAAAGAAAGAAATAACTGCCTGAAGCAAGAAGCCAGCATGCCTTCCCTCCCTTCCCTCCCCAGGTCAGGGCTAACGTTGCGGGTGCTGCCCCCAGGGCTGGCGGTCCCCATCCCTCTCCATCCCCAGCCTAAAGAAAATCTGGCTCACGTCTTCATCAAAGTCCATGTAGTTAGACACAATGTGGATGTTGGGGTGGAACACTTTCATCTGTCGGATAATCTCCTCCAGGATATCACCAATGCCCGCAGAAAAGATGAACAGGGGAATGTTGTTCTGGTAGAGGGTGTTGAAGAACGTCTTGTATCCCTCCCTGAAAAGAGATGAATGGACTCCGCCTCTTCCACCAGTCTTTCTTTTCTCCTTGGGTGATATATTTTTAAGTTTTTTCTTTTTAAAAACATTTTAGATTGCGGCATAAAATACATACAGTAAATGGTTAACGTGCACTAATCTTAAGTGTTCGACTCAACTAATATTACATATGTATACACCCATGTACTTACTAACCAGATCAAGGTTCCCTTCTGTCCCTTCCCAACCAACGCCATCCCCTCTCATTCTCCCTTCATATCACCGCTGATTAGCTGTGCCTATCCTTGAACTTCATATAAATGGGCTTTTGGTTGGTTGGTTTGTTTCTGCCTTATTTTGTTCCAGCAAAATACAACCAGGCAGCTCTCTGGGGCAGCTTCATTGAGGAAACACCCGAACCCCACCCAGGCACTTACTGGATCTGCATGTGTCTCTACTCTCTTGGCTTTTCATGGCTCTCCCCAGTTAGGACACCCAATCCTCGAGAGCAGGCTCTTCCCTCTCTGTGCCCTCACCCCTCCTCCAGTAAACATGCCAGCAGAGAGAGCTGCACTGGGAAGGCCACTAATGATCAAGAATCCCAGGCCAGCCAACTCCCATGTCTAGATTAAGAACGCCAGCCACCATGGTGACCCCAGTGTCTTTTTACCATTGGAGAAAATGAGCTAGATGCTGTTTGTTCTAGGAGAGCAAGGCTTGGTCATATTCATAATATATCCACTGGCAATAGACAGCTTCCTAGGATGCACCCAACGCGGGAAATCCTTCAGCTGTATCCGGAGAGGAAAAGCAAGACCTTCTTTGCAACAGCCACTCATGGTGCTATGTCTCTTCTGGCTCCCCCAGCAACTAACTCCCCTCTACTCCTTCCCAGACTCTTTTTTTGGTGAGCAAACCGGTTTCAAATGGTTTCCAGAGCAAGAAGCTTACCTCAGCATTGCATTGGACTCTCTAACCACCTGGGCTATCTGAAACTTCTGAATCTTCTGCTGGCACAGGAGATCGTGAGCTTTGGTCCACCTAGAAATGGACACCCCACCAAAGACCAAATTCAAATCACTAAGTAAGTAAAAGTTCTCTTTTCAGGGCCAAGTCCCCTTCTGGAAGGATTAAGGGAGGCCTCATCCACCATGCCACTTCCTGAAGACTCTGGCTGTCCTTAAAAGGAAGAGGGTAAGAAAGCCACACCACAGCCACAGGAACAAGGGTTGGGTGAGCTAACTGCTGAAGTCAGAACTCTTCTGAATCCCTCCCTCGGTGACCCCCACGTTCTGGGGAACTGGGGCTCCGTCCAGCAATACTGGTTCCAATAGGAGAGTTATCTCCCAAAGCACTTATCCCCCCCGCCCAAACCAAGGGGCTTCTACCTCATTCCAAAGACTCTTAGTGGGGCCCCACTCTAGCAGTGGCCACAGGTCGCCCCACGGTGGCTGGACAGTTTGTTCTAATAGGTGGACCAGTCCACCATGAGGGCCAGGAGCGGCTCAACACCACCGTCACTTACCATTCTACCATATGAGGTAACTTCTCTTTGACGGTCCGGTGTGGGTCAATCTCAATTGGGTAATAGTGGTGAAGGAGCGCTTTGAGCTGGAACATCCCAATGAAGACAAAAGCCGTTAGTCTGCATCAAGTTTTCCCCAGCAAAGTCCCACCGATTAGCCTGAGAAAAAGAATCACCTAGAAGATGCAACTCTGTGTAAGGGAGTGACCGATCTGCACAGCTGGTCATCCCATGAGGTCTAAGAATCAACGAAGACCTTTTGCCATCAGGTGAGAAGTTACTAGGATTTTGTTGTTCTCACTAGCTCAGTCAGCAGGGTTTAACCAGTAAGAAGGGATTAATGCTATATTTCCCCAAACGGGATACACTTTCTCAGGGGGGAGCTGAGGGCTGAGGTGACTTTAGGGGGTACGTGGATAAACAGTTTTCATTTTAGTAGTTTTAGATTCATTCTAGTGCATATTAAGGAAAAAAAAAAAAAAAAAAACACCCTAGCACATCAAACTCATGCTTTCACAAAGGTTGTTTCTTTTCTAAGTGAACTGCATTCAGATTTTTAATAATAGGCCAATTTAAAGTAAAATATGTAGTAAAAATCACCAAGATATGGCAAAAGTCATGGAAATGGAAGTAGAAAAATCATAGAAGTCAAGTTTGGGACCCAGCGTGTTAGTGGATAACCAACACAACACCAACATCGGGCGAACCACCTTGCGAGTAGGTACATGTACTTCTTACTAAGATTTCCTTCCACAGGCCAGGAACTTTGGCTAGGGAGGCCACGTCGGGAGCCGTGTGTCACACAGAGTCCGTCAATAACAGCACCCAATAAAAACGGGAACCGATTGGGTAAAGGATTTTAATTTTAATACAGGCACAATCTCAGAATATTATGAGAGCTAATGTGGAGTCCCTGACCACAGTTCGAAAAGAGAGTTAAGTACAAAGATCACAGACAAGGGGAGAAAGCTCCCAAAATGTATTGAGGTTCTCAATGTGTGCGTTTTTGGGGGTGTGAGAACAGTCTTCTAAAAGCATAAGAGAATTCAACAGAAGAATAGCATTTTTAAAAAAGAAAAAAGATTTCATCCATAAGCTTTGCTTTATGACTTTTTTCAGGAGCTCACCAACACCCAGGATCTTAGTTTTCCCTGGCCTCATTATCCTAAAGAGGGGACCCAAACCTGCTGTCTTATTTGTGGATACAGCTTTCTGGAAGCTGATAAGATCAGACACATGAGGAGCCACAAAAAGTGACTTGCTGAAGGTAATCGGTGTGAGAACTTGTGTAAAGCTAAAAGTGTATCTCAGAGAGACAGGTTTTAGAAAAGGAAGAGTTATCTAGAATTTGTTGCCTATCTTAACAGCAAGCAATCTGTGAGTATTGGAAAAGCTGACCAATATGACAGACCGAAAGACCACTTAGTATATAACTTAGTGAATTTCCTAACGAAATGAAGCTAAATGACAGAGTTACTCGGCAGCAAGAGCTCAGCAGAGAAACGCACAGCGGACCCGGCTCTATTCTTTATATCATCAAAGAAATAGCACAATGCAGTCAAGTGAGTTTGGGACAGAATCGGATCTATGGGAAAACCAGGCTCTCCATGTCTTGCCATATGATCCTTGAATGACATGCTTCTCCTTTCCAAGCCTCTGTTTTCAAAATTTCTTTTTAACGTTTATTCATTTTGAATAAATGTTTTCTCATCTGCTAAATGGAGGTAATAATGGTTCTATCCACCCCTCGGAGTTGCGGGAGGATTAAATAGAAAATGTTGAAGTCCCTTGTAAACTCCACAGCTAGCAACAGGCATCACATCCATATTCTAACCACCAATCATCACATGTGTTGGACATAAAGGAAACACTACCCCAGTGTATGACACAAGGTCCACCAGAGCCACCAAGAACCATCTGCAGTAGCACCTGATAGCCGTCTCTGAACAAAGGGGGGTGACGTACCTCATTCTGGCACTCCTCACTGATGATCTTGCTGTTATCCAGAATGTCTGCAAAAACACAGAACTCCTTTTATTTGCCACTTAGGAGCCACCATCTTGTTAAGCCCCACAAAGCAAGCTAGTATGTGACTTACTGTAAGAAGAAGGGCATCGCTTTCCGTTATATGCAAACCTGCTCAAGGTCATGTCAAAATCAGAAATAACCTAAAATGCAAAAGAGATGCTGTCTACACAGGCTCCTTCCAGTGTAGCCCTGTCTGGTGGGGGAAGATTATGCAAGGCAAAACAGCTCAGGGCCCTGCCAGTGGGCAAAGCCCTGCAGGAGCTAGGAAAGGCCAGAGGGGGGAAGGGAGAACTAATCCTAGGTAGTAGCCTGCTAAGCCTGAGGAGGCCCAGCCTCTTGCTGGAGGCTGACAGGACTCTGACTCTTGCCTTGCCATCACTATGCCCTGGGTCCTTCCCAAGGTGACCCATCTCCATATCTGCAGCTTCCTGGGGAGCCCTTTGGCCGGGCTAGTGTGGAAATAAGGCCTTTGGGCCTGGTGCTGGGTGCTTTCGACCTAATTAGAGGAAGCGGCAGCAGGGCATGACTGACAAATTTGAAATCTAGGTTTTCGGGCAGGTGGGCTCTAACCCAGGGCAAATCGGGCGGGGCAGCCTGCTTGCCCCCCAGGCCGCTGGCCATTTCTAGGGGATGAGGGCATGCAGTGTCCGCCGCAGCGCCGGCAGGCCCCCTGGGCAGGTCACCTCCCCAGCCGCCCCACCTCGCCCCCGGGCCGTACCTGTAAGCGGTCTCCCCCGCCCTTGCGGAGGGCGCCCACGATCTCCTGCACCCGCCCGGGCTGCCGCATCAGGACCGTGGCCTTCATCAAGGTGCTCACCTGTCCCGAGACCCGAGAGAAGCGCTGACCCCCGCACCGCGCTGGGCCCAGGGGGAGCCCGGGGCCGGCTCGACAGGCCTGCGAGGCCGGGCGGGGTGCGGGGAGCGGAGGAGGGGCTCGGCCTGGCCCGCGGCGCCTACTGGCCGGGGTGGCGCGGCGCGGCCCAGGCGGCCCGCTGGGGGCCTCGGAGCGCCCCGGGGGTCGGGGCCCGCCCCACGCCCCACGCCGGACGCTACCTCCCGCCTCACCTCCTCTGCCATGGCGCTCGCTGCCGGGACGACGGCGCCGGGACAACGACCGCCCCGCCGCCGCACTGCGCAGGCGTCGCCGGCCGCCGGTGGCCGAGGGACCGCGGGCCGAGGGCCGGGCGGCAGGCGGGGCCGGGGGCGGGAGGCGCCCGCGCCGGGGAGCACCCCGGCTGAGGGCTCTGTGTTGAGGCGGGTGAGGGTCCCAAGAGCTGGGGTTACCGGGTACCACTGCCTAGAGCAAAACCCCTGGCCGGAGAGGTCGTTTCCCGACTTAAAGTTTGCATGACAAAAAAGCCGCAGGAAAGGAGCGGATCTGAAGGAGCCATAGAGTGATTTCTGGAAAACATCCAGAAGGTCCTTAACCGGCCCCACTCCTCATCACAGAAGAAAACGCGCGGCTGACACAAGTCCGCAGGGCAGGAAGGCCCTGGACAGCTGGGCCAGCGTGAACTCTAATCAGCTTTACTCCCTTCTGCCTCCTCTGACTTGGTTTCCTGGAATTGAGGGTCTGGGGAGACAAGTGCTCAGCAGTGGAAGAGGGCAGCTTGATGCTACACTCATCCAGAACTGGACAACTGAAGTGGGCAACAGGAACTGGAATAAATAAAAACTCTTCTATGGTGTGGGTGATCACAGTCCTGTTCTGGATTCAAGGGCTCGGAAGGTGTGGGGTGGCCTTCAGCCTGAATGGTGGGGGAGGGGAGAAGGAAGGAAGACAGGGACAGGAGAGAGTTCCAGAATCTGAGAGCACAATCCTGAGAGTGAGCTCACTGCGAGCCCAGGATCCTGGAACTTGGGCTGCCTGATGGGCCCTATATGAAAGATGTAGTAGGGAAAAGGAGCGACAGCAGGCTAAAGGGGCCCCCCACAACCCTCCCGACACCCTAGGAGAGCAGTCTCTCTCCGCTGGTCCCAGGGTGCCATGGAGATGGAGAGCGCGGCGGCCTCCACACGTTTCCACCAGCCTCACATGGAGAGGAAGATGAGCGCGATGACCTGTGAGATCTTTAACGAGCTTAGACTGGAGGGCAAGCTCTGCGACGTGGTCATCAAGGTCAATGGCTTTGAGTTCAATGCCCACAAGAACATCCTCTGTAGCTGCAGTTCCTACTTTAGGTATAACAGGGTTGCCAAACTAAGCCGAAGGGGTACTTGGGCTTATTCTGAGACATTTTGGTTCATTTCATGTTTCCCAACCTGTCACCTTACATGAGGGACACTGTCAAAACCCTGGGCTCCTGTAGCCTGGTTCCTTTGTCTTCCTGTGTCTCTTCTGAAGAGACACAACTGGGGCTGGGGCCTCTTCTCTCTGGTTTTCAACTGGATTCCAACCAACTATTGGTGGGCCAGGTGCTTTTTTCCCTTTGATTCTCACCCTAGCATACCTTTGGGAAGGCAACCATACTGGATTTCCTACTTAAACCTAGAGGACAGTGCCCCTTCAGCTGCCCCGTGTGCCCCTATCCCAGAGAGACCATCTCAAACAGGGTGATAAATTAACAAGGATTGAGGACATGGGAAGGAGGATGCGGGAAAGCATCAAGGAAAGATTTACCAGAAGATAAAGGGAGTTTAGGCCACAACCACTGTCACCCAGGAAATGGCAGAGCTATTTTGTTCATGAGCCGAAAATGTTTGAGTAATCAATTCCGATGAACATATGATAAATGTGTCCCATCTGTTGCTAAAAATGCTCATTCATCTAGACCTACAACAGGGTCTACAAAAAGACCGGAGAGTGAATATTTTAAGGCTTGCAGGCCATACGGCCTCTGTCACAATGACTATACTTTGCCTTTATAGTGGGAGGGCAGCCATAGACAATACTAAATGAAAGGGCATGGCTGTGTTTCAAAAAAATTATTTATGGACACAGAAATTTGAATTTATTACAATTTCCAGGTGTCACAGAATCTTTGTATTCTGTTCCCCCCATTTAAAAATGTGAAAAACATTCTTAGCTTATGGGCGGTACAAAAAAAAGAGGCGGATCGAATCTGGCCCAGAGGCTATAGGTTTGTAGACCCCTGCTCTAGAGAAGAATCTGATCCATATTTCTTTAAACCACCTAGAAAAAGGAAGCAAAAATTTATCAGGGTAGGGACTTCTGTCTTGTTCAACAACTTAAAAAGTACCTAGCTATACAGTAGGAGCCCAATACATAGTTTTGGGATCGTAGTCATTTGTTCATTCGATAATTATTTATTGAGTGCTTATTTTGTGACGGGCACTATTCTGGGTACTGGAAATGATGAATAAAGAGAGAAATATTTCTGTTCTCATGAAGCTTACCTTCTAGTAGGAGGAACAGGCGTTCAATAAATAAAACACAAAGCAGATTAAGTGCTGGGGGAAAAAAGGAAGGTATGGAGAGGAGGGTGGTGATTTTAAATAGGATGATCTCTTTGCGGACAAAATGACATTTGAGCAAAGACTTTAAGGGGACGTGGGAGTGAGAAATGAGGTCTGCAGAGGGGGAGCCTTCCAGGAAGAGGCAACAGCATGTACAAAGGACCAAAAATGAAGCACCTCTGGGTGCATTCAAGGAAAGCAAGGCGAGTGGGACTGGAATGGAATAAGGGGGAAGGTGGGAGGAAGCGGCCAGAGGTATTACTGGTCCCGATCTCAGAGGACTTCTGTGCTCCCTGAGAAGCGCTTTGTATAATAATACTCTGAGTCAGAAGGGATCTCAGCGGAAGGTTCTGAGTGGAAGAGGAACATAAACTCGTAAGGAGGTTGGGGTAGAACTGTAAACTCCAGAGGCATCAACGGCAGAAGCACGGGGATCAGTTAGGAGGTTACTCCCAATCATCTAGGTGAGAGATGGTGGTGGCTTGGACCCAGGAGATAGCAGTAAGAGGTGTGATCAGATTCTGGGTTATGTGTCAATTTAACAGTGCTCATTAAAAAAGCGTTACTGCTCAAGTTTAATTTCCTGAAGGAAGGTAGACTTCAGTTGGGATAGAAGAGACCTAGGTCTTACTTCCAGGTCTAGAGCCCAATTTTTCCATCCACAAAATGGGGGAAAGTTTTAGTTACCATGAGGAGAAGAAGAGTGACCGAAGTCAAAGTTCTTGGCAAGGTTCTCTTGCCCACTGTATAAAGCACGCACTCTACCCTCCCCTTCCCCTTCTTCACACCAATTTGTTTCCGGCATACTCACTGTGCACTAGCTGAGAAATTTCCAAACTCTCAACAAACAAAGGTGGGAGAGAAACTGGAGAGAAATGTTTCAGTGGCTACTAGTTTCTTTCTTCTTTCCAGAGCTTTGTTTACAAGTGGCTGGAACAACACTGAAAAGAAGGTATACAACATTCCTGGCATTTCCCCGGACATGATGAAGCTAATTATTGAATATGCATACACCCGGACCATCCCTATCACGCCGGACAATGTGGAGAAACTGCTGGCTGCTGCAGACCAATTCAACATCATGGGTATTGTTAGGGGTTGCTGTGAGTTCCTCAAGTCGGAGCTGTGTTTGGATAACTGTATCGGCATCTGCAAGTTCACGGACTACTACTACTGCCCCGAGCTGAGGCAGAAGGCCTACATGTTCATACTGCACAACTTTGAGGAGATGGTGAAAGTCTCGGCCGAGTTTTTAGAGCTCTCAGTCAGTGAACTGAAGGATATCATTGAGAAAGACGAGCTCAACGTCAAACAAGAAGATGCTGTATTTGAGGCCATTTTAAAATGGATTTCTCATGACCCCCAAAACAGGAAGCAGCATATTTCAGTTTTGCTTCCCAAGGTCAAGTTTAGTTATTTTTTTGTGGGATGCTTACTTGCTCATGTTTGGTTCATTTATCCCGGAGGGACTGTGCAAAGAGCTGCGTTCAGATGTTTGGCAGATTCCGGGGCTGTATTTACACACACTTACATAGAAGGCCATCTCCTACTATTCTGCGGAATTGTGCAATTTTCTTTGCTCTTGGCATTGCTAGTTCCTTCTGTTATATTCTTTGACCAAAATTCTCCCTGGTAGTGGGGGAAAGAGACGGCAAGGCCTTCAAAAGAATTCTAAAGGGCCTTCTTTTCACCCTCTTTTATTGTGAGTTTCCCCAAACCCCAGGCAGAAGTGGGACTAGACACCAAACCACGAGTGTCATACACAATTGTAGCCATCCGGGGCTAATTTGGGTTATTTATACAGAGAAACGTAAATATTCAATGACTGAACAATTGCCACAGCCTTTTATGGTCTAATAGTACTGCCCAGTGGCCAAGGAAGGGGCTAGCTCTGTGACCTTCTATCTAGCTCATTGTCAGCATCCAAATGTATACCACATCTGAAAAACAAATATTTAAAACTGTGAGCTGTAAACACAAAGTAAACACAAGTAAACAAACACAAAGTAAAATAGGACCCTGCTGCAATTCAAAGGCAGACTGTAAACAGGGAGTTAAGGACATGGGTTTTCCAGGTACCTTCACCTCATCTGACTTTGTGTTTCCTTCTCAGGTTCGCCTGGCCCTAATGCATGCTGAGTACTTCATGAACAATGTTAAGATGAACGACTACGTCAAAGACAGCGAGGAATGCAAGCCAGTCATCATTAATGCCCTAAAGGCCATGTATGATCTAAACATGAATGGACCCTCCAATTCTGACTTCACCAACCCACTCACCAGGCCCCGCCTGCCCTACGCCATCCTATTTGCAATTGGTGGCTGGAGTGGTGGGAGCCCCACCAATGCCATTGAGGCATATGATGCTCGGGCAGACAGATGGGTGAATGTCACTTGTGAGGAAGAGAGTCCCCGTGCCTACCATGGGGCAGCCTATTTGAAAGGTTACGTTTATATCATTGGGGGGTTTGACAGTGTAGACTATTTCAATAGCGTTAAGCGTTTTGACCCAGTCAAGAAAACGTGGCACCAGGTGGCCCCGATGCACTCCCGTCGTTGTTACGTCAGTGTGACAGTCCTCAGCAATTTTATTTATGCCATGGGAGGATTTGACGGCTACGTGCGTCTCAACACTGCTGAGCGCTATGAACCAGAGACCAACCAGTGGACGCTCATCGCCCCCATGCACGAGCAGAGGAGTGACGCCAGTGCCACCACGCTCTATGGGAAGGTAAGAATTGGGAGGGGGCAGACCAGGCCCAGAAGTACTTGTTTGGGGGTGGATGGAAAATAGACGTGGCAGCACCCACGCTGCAGTACTGACTCTGCAACTAGTGCCCCTTTGTAACTGTCCTTTTAGGTTTTACTCACTAAAAACCAATACATGCGGGGCGGGGCACCTGGGTGACTCAGTCGGTTAAGCGTCCAACTTCGGCTCAGGTCATGATGGTCATGATCTCACGGTTCATGGGTTCCGGCCCCACATTGGGCTCTCTTGTCAGTGCAGAGCCCCCTTCAGATCCTCTGTCCACTGCTCTCCCCCCCGCCCCGCCCCTTCCCCTCTCACGCTCTCTCAAAATAAACATTCAACGAAAAAAGCGACGCGTGCACACGTGGGAAAAAGATACTCAGAGTGTACGGACTGGTATCAGAGGGGTCCCTTTGCCACCACCATGCGTACACCCTTTCTTTCTGCTCCCCAGAGGTAACGATTTTAATAACCATGGGCCGCTCGTCACACAGGTCTACATATGTGGTGGTTTTAATGGAAATGAGTGCCTGTTCACAGCAGAAGTGTACAACACTGAGAGCAATCAGTGGACAGTCATAGCACCCATGAGAAGCAGGAGGAGTGGAATAGGCGTAATTGCCTACGGAGAACACGTTTATGCGGTGAGTTTATCTTGTACCACACAAAAACGATAGCTCTGGATTTTTTTGTTCGCAAATTGGTTTACGCTACTATCGGCCAGCATTTGGAAAGCATTTTTTTCCATGGAGAATAATGGAAAGCGGGAGGTATGAAATCACTGGTCACCCCCCCCCCCCCGCCTCCAAGAAGGCCTCTTCCTTGGTGAACAGAAGCAATGGCTCACAGTCAACCATGTTTCCCTTGCCGTCCATAGGTAGGTGGCTTTGACGGAGCAAATCGACTTAGGAGTGCGGAAGCCTACAGCCCAGTAGCTAACACTTGGCGCACGATACCCACTATGTTTAATCCTCGTAGCAATTTTGGCATCGAGGTGGTAGACGACCTCTTGTTTGTGGTGGGCGGCTTTAACGGCTTTACCACCACCTTTAACGTGGAATGCTATGATGAAAAGACAGACGAGTGGTATGACGCCCATGACATGAGCATCTACCGCAGCGCCCTGAGCTGCTGTGTGGTGCCGGGGCTGGCCAACGTCGGGGAATATGCGGCTAGACGGGACAACTTCACAGGATTAGCACTGCGAGATGAAGTAAAATACTCCGCTTCGACAAGTACCCTACCTGTATGAGCCTCTTCATTTAGCTAATAAAGAGTCTAAGCAATAAGAATTACCTCTTTTTTTTTTTTTTTTTAAATAAATGCAGTGTTTAAACTTGTAAGAGTACTGGAAAATGTTCAACTTAAGGGAGCCAAAGGTTGGATGAATGAGGGAGTAAGAGGGAAGGAAGCAAGCATTTGTATCCAACAGTGTATCATTAAAAGGGAAAAGTCACACGGTACAAACCAGCTCTAAAGAAATATGTTTATTTAAAACTTACATTGAGACAACTGATAGCTTCAACACAGAACAAGATAGTTTTAGGAACATAAAACAGGCTATTTTACAACGTGATGTCTCAAAAGCGTCCTAAATTCTACATCTCCTCTGACTTAAAGGGAGATAGCCAAGATTATACTTTGAGTAGAGTAGGGGCTTGGATACTGATAGCCCCCAAAAGTCACTGTGTATCAGCTTGAACTAAATATATATTTTACAAATAACTCAGTGAGCCCTAGCACATGGACCATAGTCTTCAAACATCTAGCAAGCTTAATTTTTCACAAGTGCATTATGCAGGAGGATTAAGTGAACAAGTGCTCTACTGTATGTGCTTCAGTGTCAGACATTCGTAGTGATGCTCAGAGAGTAAGACAAAAGCCCTACGAAGGTAATCAACAAAGAGCAGTTATTTGGCTATCTAATTAAATTCCTTGAAGCGAGATGGCTACTATATTATGCTATTGTTATTGTATTATGTCACTCAACTATGAGCTGTTTGGTTTCCAATGACCAGAGCACGTTATAATGTAAGCATTATAACAACAAAAATGGACTATTCTCAAGAAAGCAACAAACTGGAGTGATGGACTGTGCCAAAATGTTTGATAATTAAAGGAGAGACCAAAGTGTTTCTCAAGTATTCTACAGTTAAATGGCAACCTAGAAATACCCTATTTTGCTAATGGAGGCAGGGAACCTACTTCACAATTCTGTAGACTTTCAAAAGACAGGAAATGTGGCCAACACACCCTTTTAATTTAAGCTTAATTTGAGGAAAGTACAAAAAAGTCCCTTTATCTATGTTTGATTAGGCCAAGTAACTAAAATATATGTTTAGTTTACTTGTCTACCTACAGTACAGTGTCTCATTAGAATTATGAAGCAGAGAATTTAAGTATTTAAACATATGACATGCTACACTAGTCAAGAAACAGAGAAAAAAAGAGTGCCCTAGAAACTGCCTTACCAGTAGCCTGAAGAGTTTAAAGAGCAAAAGCACACAAGTCTTTGATCAACACTATCTTTCCAACTTCAAACTTCTGTTCTATGTATTTTAAAAGTTTTTGGTCCCAGCAATACTATATAAAACTAAGTGATAAAAACAAAACTGATGTCAATCAATTTTGAGATTTTTTTTTAGCAAAATATTTTTGAGTTGGCACAGCAAAAGCAAAGTTGGATATACAAGATCTACAAGACATCATGCAAACGTCTGCAAGTGAGATGTACTACTTACACACTAAGCTCATGACTGACATTCTCAATATACACCACGGGTTTGTTTTTTTAAAAACCACGGTGGGGTAGGTGGAGGTGGAGGACCTCCATTCCAAGATACAAGTCACGCTAGGGGTTATGTAAAGGTATTACTTTTTGGTCCTCTTTTATCCTTCCACAAAACAAAAACAAAAGCAACAACAACAAAAGGTTCGCTCGAATACGTGTGAAGCTGTCTTTTTAGAAGTTTAAATGACCAAACACATTCTTTAAGTTTTTCATCAGAAAGGAAATTTCTTTCCCAAAGAGCCACTTTAGGCTGGTTGTCATAATCAAAACCTTTCCAAATACTCTGGAAGTTATTTCCAGTTTAGAATTTCAGAATGTCAGCCTTGAACAGATTTAAGCAAATCTGGTTTCCTTTCCTATTAACAAGTTAGTTAGGATATTTCAGAGACACAAGTTATTGATGTGAAGTCACACGTGTGAATTCAAATATGAAAATTAGAAATTCAGTAATCAGGAGAACCTGCACACATCATCATGCAAGGAAGGACTTACCCCTTCTTTTCAGCCATGGCCTACGCTGCCTGCTGAGTTAAAAAACAACAGTTTCAATCAAGTTTTCAGAACCAGATTATACCTAAATCTTATGAGTTATAATTTGTCGCATCATGTGAAAAAAGGCCACCCTCCAAAAACTTGGTAGTGACAGTCTTAGAAGACAACTCAGAGATAAGATCCAAAAACCTTACATCACACCTCCTGGACAGAAACTGCCATTTTAGTGAGCTGCTGAGTTACTTCACCACTAAGAAGAGGAAGTTTGCTAGGCGGCATAGTCTATCAGAGATGAGAACATCACTCAACAAGCTTTTCTGCCTCACGTGCACAGACCTCTCACAACTAAGAATGAGGACTTCTCAGGACTGAAATGGCTTTTATTAAAATAACTACAAATGGAAATTGATAAAATGGTAGAGGTGGTGTAGGATAATATATCCTCATACAGAAATAGGACTTGAAGTTTACGACCCCCACTCCAATCTAAATTAAATGGTTTTAAAGCAGATTTCCGACACATTTATTGAAAAACTTTGTCCTAGGCAAGGATACCAACTTAAAAATTTCAGGAAAGCTCTTAGTATAGAGTCCAGGGACTAGATATTAATAGTCTTGCAGTAAATTGAGAGCCAAAATTTCTGGTTGTGCTTTTTTCCTTTTGATGTTTGATACAGTAAGAAGGTTAAGTATAATGGTCTAGGGAAAAAAATAATCACTGCACTTGGAGTTCAACTCCTAAAACAGTTATCCTGGAATGTCTAAGAAGATAATATTCTGAAAGAAATAAGAAACATATATAATGGAGCCATTTTGCAAACCATTAGAGCAGGAGTCCTTTATGTTAACTGAGTTCTCACTTGTATAAAACTTGGGAGTGTGTTAGAGAATCAGAAGAATGCATAAAAATAAATAAAAGATAACTAAAGCAATAAATTTTTAAGAGCCTTAATTATGCACCTAAATTTGGTATCCGAGGCTCAGGTAAAGTCTGAATAAAAGTCTAGGGAAACTGGATAAACTACTAGAACAGTCAGGGCTGAGAAACAGTAAGGCTTCTCTTACGCAACATTTCTCTCAATTGTCACTTCCTTCCCATTTTGAGAAAAGTTTCTTTTAGAAAGAATGAAGAGGACGCTATACAATATACTTTAGAGGACAATTTAAAACTGAAGGCATGGTTGTATCGATTGTCATAGGCATTATTTACACTCATTAACTTATCCTCAAATACTCCTGCAACTTCTGAAAAAAGTGTTTACATGTTTTAATGCCTTTGCTCAGTCTACCTAATAATACTACTTTTCTTCTTAGAAAAACAGATTTCATATACATAACGTCCTCTGTATTAAATCAATGAGCTAAAGATCAACACTCTTGCCAACTACCATCATCTGAGAGTGATGGCTCCCGGTCTAGAACGGTTGCTGAAGAAACGGAAAATATTCAAAAAATAATGGGGCCAATCACAAATTTCTCACCAGTCATCTCTTCTAAAAATAAACAAAACAGCATTTCTAGATAAACACATACAACAAAACATCAATGCAAATATTCAGAAACCATCCTGCCGAAACATTGTGCTTTTCCCTTCAAATCTCAGTCTCACTATTGCACATACCTCCTGCAGATGAGGGCTCAATGCGTAAGTTCTGCTCTTTTCAAAACCACCAACCATTCAGGAAAAAATTAAAAGGAGTATCAAAGTAAACGTGCAAATAAAACTGTTGCTTAAAGCATGTTCAAAACATCAAGTCCCTAAGACAAAGGAGTTTTCGCTTGTTGGCAGAAAAACAGCCAAGTAACTATACGTGGTTCTTCCACTTGTCATTAATAAGATCTAACTTGGCTAGCACATCCACACAAACCGAAGACAGACAAAGACTGCACACCAACAAAAATTACCACATATTAAATCGTGTTTCCCATTCTTCAGTTTTTAACTGTGTTTCCTTTATATGGGGCAATAATCAGGTTAGGTAGAAAATAAGTTATCGACATACTTTTTCAAGTAACAGTCTGGGGATCTTCAGCCTCACAAGACAGGTACAACTGTTTTAAGCTGCACCTATTAGAGCACCTAGCATTCAATCTGAGAGCTTGGCACTCTTCGCATGTTCAGGGCGTGCCGATGTATTTCTTGCATCTGTCTGATGCGGTCCTTCTGCCACATTAAGTTTTGAGGCATAGGATATCTCTGTGTGCCATGCAAGTACCGGTACGGGATCCTCACGTGGCAAGCAGTGGCTCTACAACGAGGCTGTGGCATGGGAGGAAGAAGCATCCACCGCTTTCTTTCAGCACAATATCGGTAGGCTTCTTTCCGGTACTGTTTGTCGATATCATCGCTGTTTTTCCAGCCTCCAATAATGAAAACGTCATCTCTGTAATAGCAGATAGCCGCTCCTTCGATGCTTAGGACTTCAGGAGGTAAGCTCTCAAGGATCTCATCGGACACTTGGCTGGCAATTTTTCTTACTGCCTCTTCATTTTCTAAAGAATAACTCTTGGGACAGCATGATGCCGTCTGGTAAAAGTTTGAATTGACCACAGACATTTGGAAAAAGCAGTAATTGTCAATAAGCGGCAAAGATTCCACATCTTGCCACTGTCGAGTCTCCGTATCATAGCAGGTAATTACAGCCTTTAACCCATCTTCGGTGTCCCGGTCCACGGGAGTGCGGGCAGCGATGTACACAAACCGGTCTTCGATGGCTAGCGCTTTGACATCCCGGAGGATCTTTGGTGCTGATTCCAAGTTGTGCCATTTATCAAGCTCAGGATTATAAACAGTCACGTCTTTGAAGCCAGGGCTGAAGTTGCCATGTCCTCCAATGCTGTAGAGCTTCCCTTTGACTTCTGTTAACCCAAAAGAATGCTTCCTTGTCATCAGACTACAAACATGTTCCCACGTATTCAAATTTGGGTTGTATCTCTCCACAGTTTTAGCAAACCCTGGTTCCATCGATCCAGCAACATACACGTAGGACTCTGTTACTGCAACGGCATGTCCATCAAGGTGATTATGAATATGGGGCAGGTTTACCCATCTGTCCTCATCGACAAAATACCCCACACATTCACTTAAATAATCCCCTCCTTCTGACACGCCTCCAATAACCATGATCACGTCCATGTTTTGCCCATAGCGAGGTAATAATGAGACATGAGAGGCAGGATGCTGGAAGGTGCCAGACTGTATGTTTTCAGCTCTCAGAGCATGCCTCTCCACTGCATCGGCCACTAACTTGACGCAAACTTCATTATTGGCCACCAGCCTCTCTGGTTTGACATGCCGAGTAAGGTAAGTAGGTTTCATCTGGGACAATCTGAGCAATTTAAACAGTTCTTCAAAGTATCTCTCTCTCTCTTCAGCATTTCTCTGAACCCACTTCAACACTGTTTCAAAGAGAACCTCTTCGGAATCAACTGTGATTTCCAAGTCCGAGAGCCAGTCTCGAATGAGATGGAAAGGTAAAGTATAAAATTCTTCATCCTGAATTACTTTGTGGAAATTTCTCCGTATCATATCGGCAGCTTTCAGAGCAAGTTGGCTCAGAGTATACATGTGAGCTAAGCTATGAATGGCCACACAATTAGAGAGATGAAGTTTCTTCTTGAGAAATTCTCCACAGAATTCTTTTAAACGAATTAACAGGAACCTAAAATCAAGAAAAGAAACAAGAATTTTCAAATGTGCACATTTTATGTGGCTGCATTTTGAGAACATGTTATACATGTTAACATGTTTATACAAACTGAAATGGTAAGCTTCATCTCATTTTATGCCCAACATCTGAAAAAAGGTAAATCCCCCCAAATTAAAAAGGATGATGCTGAAAAGCGTATTTATTTTTTAATAATTTTTTAAAGTTTATTTATTTTGAGAGAGAGAGAACAAGCAGGGGAGGGGCAGAGACACAGGGGGACAGAGGATCTGAAGCAGGCTCTGTGCTGACAGCAGAGAGCCGAACGCGGGCCTCAAACTCATGAACCACAAGATCATGACCTGAGCCTGAGCCGAAGTCGGATGCCCAATTGACTGAGCCACCCAGGCGCCCCATTATGCTGAAAAGTATATTTAAAAGCATATATACAGTCATCTTTATATATATATATTTTTTTAAATTATGCATATTATATAATATATATACAACTATACATGATACATGTAACATACACACAGTGGTGCTTTTCATTATGTAAGTTTTTCTGGAACATATCCTTTAATAAAAAGTACAACAGTCAGAGAAAGAAATACCATAGGATTTCACACCTATGTGGAATTTAAGAAACAAAACAAACATGCAAAGGGGAAAAAAAGAGAGACAAACCAAGAAACAGACTCTTACCTACAGAGAACAAACTGATGGTGGGGGGGTGGTGAAATGGGTGATGGAGATTGGGGAGTGTACACTTATTATGGTAAGCACTGGGTAATGTACAGACTTGTTGAATCACCATGTTATACACTTGAAGCTAATATAACACTGTATGTTAACTATACTGGAATTAAAATTAACTTAATAAGGGCACCTGGGTGGCTCAGGCAGTTAAGCGTCAGAATCTTGGTTTCAGCTCAGGTCATGATCTCATAGTTTCTCAAGTTCGAGCCCTGCATCAGGCTCTGTGCGGAGCCTGCTTGAGATTCATTTTCCCTGTCTCTCTGCCCTTTCCCCACTTGTGCTGTCTCTGTCTCTCTCAAAATCAATTAATAAACTTAAAAAAAAAAAAAAACCAATAAAAAATAAAGTACAATAGTTCCATACTTTACTTTTATTGGCAAAGGCAATTCCCAATCCAAACTTGTCTATGCTATTCCTGTCCTAATCCCTTGTCAGTCACCAGCCTTTTCTTTGAGGCAGGGTCTCAGCAAGATACTTTATTAAGCCTTGACTAGATGGTATAGGAACTGTGGTTCCTGGGAGGCTCTGTCTGTTCAAATATCAGAAGGAAGAGCAGTGGAGGCCTTGTGTTGAAGGTTTCAATCTCCTCTTCACTACAGCTTTCTCCTTGGGCAGCAGATGATGGGGGGAGGGAATGGCAAGGCAAACTCAAACAACAGTAACGAACATATGGAAGGGGTCTGGCATGTTGCTGACTAGAAGTTGTCTGCCCTCCTAAATTCATTAGAAGTTAAATTACATACCACAAGTTTCAGCTAAATCCATAAATCTAGCAGAACTCAGTCCCAAGGATGGCCACTTTGAGACCACTGCTTTAACAAGAGTAAGTCCCCAGAACTGAGAACTTTAAACAAAATATGGACTTTATCAGTCCAGGGCTCTCAATTCAACCATTTGTTATTACAGTTATCGCGCTTAGTACCCATCTAACTAGGATATAAAGATGAGTACGACAGGCTTCCTTCACCATCTTCAGGGAACATGCCATCTTAGAAGACAAAGACAAGGTAGAGTGGTAAGAGTTCTAGTGACTCTCAAAGATGTCTGGGTGCCAGGGTCACTAGATTCCCAGGCTGCTCGCACCCCCTACCTGGAACTCCTATCTTTGGCATGGCGCTCCAGATAATTCTGACACATATTCCCTTGGACAGGGTGTTTAGAAACATTGCTCGATGACAATAAGAGCTAACGTATACTAGGCATGTTCCATGTGCTAGGCACTTTCTATTATTTCCTTGTAAGTGCCCTTGAAGGTAGGTATGATCGACAGAGTATTCGGGCAGTAGGGAGAGAGCTCTTGCCTCAGAGCTCATGGATAAGGTTAGATATGACGGTTGCCAGGCACTTAGTGCCCATCACAAGGCAGCTGCTCAAGCAGCTGACAGATGGACAGAAGTTCAACTGCCTGAGATGTTCTCTCCTAACCCCCAACTCCCCTATAAAGCAGGAGCAAATCTGAAAAATGAGCCCACGTGAGACACAAACATAGCTTGAGTGGGTGCAATGACCTTTCTCTACTCATTTTCATTCAACAAACCTCTCTCTCAAATCTACACCTGCCCCACCCTACCCCACCCTCTCATGAACGACCCAAACTTGGGCTATGAGAAAACAAGCAATCAGAAACTTCATCTTACCACCACCCAATGTGCCTGTAGTTTTACCCTATATTCTGCCTTCCCAGTCCAACTTTTCCATTATTAATACTGATTCTATCCCCTTCTTGATTTCAAGGACTTTGCTCCTGCAAGAATTCCCCCACTCCTGTAACATGAAGTTCTCCTCTTCCACTGATTCATTTTTCTTCAGCACACAAACAAGCTCTAGTATCTCCTATCTTAGATGGGGGAAAAAGACCTCCCTGGACTCTTCTCCAAACATTTCCATGTGTACCATTATTCTGACCCTCTTTATAGGAAGACTTAACTTAAATGGCTCCTGCTAATGCCATCGAGGGTCTCTATATTGCCAAATGCAGGGATCACTTCCGGTTGACAGTTGACAGGATAGGCTACTCCCTCCTCTATACCTTTTTTTTTTTTTTTAAAGGCTTCCTGTGAGACCCATCTCCTCTACTGGTTCCTCTTTAACATTTTGGAACCCCAGGGCTCAATCCTGCCCCTTCTCTGTCTACACTCTCTTCCTAAGTAATTTTTCATCCAGTCCCATGGCTTTAATTACCATCTTATATGCCATATTCCTCCCAATGTTCTTATATCCAACTGCCTATTCAGACATTTCCTGGACCCAAACCAAACTCCTGGTCTTCCCAAACTTGCTTTCCTACACTCTCCCACATCTTAATAAATAAATAACTCCATCTTTCCAGTTGCTTGTATCAAAAACCAGCAGTCCTTTCCCTTACACTCTGTATCAAATCCATCAGCAAAATTGTCCCCTCTACCTTCCAAACATATCTAGAACTGAAGCACTTATCATCTTTACTTCTCCTTCTTCAATCCAAGCCTCTGTCACCATTCCAACAACCCCCTAATCTTTTTGCTTCTGCCTTTGCAGCCCCTTCCTCACTGCCCCATCCTTTATTCATCACAGCAGAATTCTTCAAATCACATTTCATTGTTCCTCTGCCCCAAACCTTCCTCTTTCATTCAAAATAAGAGCTCAAGTCCTTCACCAGGCCAACAAGCCCTATGGAATCTGGATCCATCCCCCATCACCACCCTGGGGCCTCTCCCACCCCTCTCAACCTGCACCCATTTGATCTAGCCATGCTGGCCTCCCGCTATTCTCTGACATCCAGATAAGCCCCACCTCAGGCCTTTCCACCTGTGTCCTCAACCTGAAGCACTCTTTACCTCACCTCCTTCAGTTCTTTGCAAAATGTCTTCTTCATGAGGCATTCTCTATCTACCCAATTAAAAAACACAGCTCCTCTCTACGAGCACTTTCTATGCTGAATTTCTCATCAAAGCCGTAACAATCGTCCAACACGTCATCTATTTTAATTATTTATTGCCCAGCTACCAGTGTGAGCGCAACGAGGAAAGGGACTTTTGTCTGTTTTGTTCACCGGGAAGTCCCAGCACCTTAGAACCCAGTGTCTGATCTGATGCATTAACAGGCACTCAATAGGTATTTGTTAAAATCATGTTCCTGGTAATATAATACTGCCAAAAGGGAGTCCTCCACATCTCTAAAACTGGCATTCACCTGCCTCCTAACCAGTCTCTGAAGCATCCGTTCCTGCTCCGTACAATCCATTTTCCACTGTAGCAGAATCCTCTTTTAAAATAATGAAATCAGGGGCGCCTGGGTGGCTGGGTCCGTTCAGCATCTGACTTCGGCTCAGGTCATGATCTCGCAGTTTGTGAGTTCGAGCCTCGCGTCGGGCTCTGTGCTGACAGCTCAGAGCCTGGAGCCTGCTTCGGATTCTGTGTCTCCTCCTCTCTCTACCCCTCCCCTGCTCACACTCTGGTGTCTCTCTGTCTCTCAATAATAAATAAACGTTAAAAAAATTAAAAATAAAATAAAATAAAATAATGAAATCAGGAAGTTTCTTTACTCAGCTTCCCACCTCACAGTAAAAACCAAATTCCTTATTCCAGCGCATTTCGCAAACCCTTCACCCATTAGACCCAGCTCCATTGGGTATTTCCTTTAGTTCTTTAAGCCGAACTGGATCCTGACTGAGGGCCTTGGCGCTCTCTGCCTGGAATGTTCATCCCCCATCTCTGCATGGCCAGTTCTTTCTTGCCGTTTAGAGATGGGTCTAAACGTCACCTCCTCAGAAAGGTCTCTCCTCTACCAATCACTGTCCTTTCATCCTTTTTAAATGTCAACACAGCGCTGATTACAGGCAGACTTTCTTTTTCATTGCCTTTGTCCCTCCACCTGGAATCTGAGCTCCCTAAGCGCAGGGCGCCCTCGTCAGACCGGCCGCATCCTCGGTGCCCAGCGCAGTGGCCGCCCCACCGCACACAGTAGACGCTCAACAAGCCGCAAACAAACGCATCTCGTACGGGCTCCCTCGAGTCCCACCCGCAGGCCCTGCCTCCCCGCCTCCCCCGCCCCCTCCCGGGATGCGGCCCTCGGTGGGCGAGCCTCTCCGCCGCCCGGCGCGCGGCCCCCCGCATCCCGCCTACCTGTCGGCCAACTCCAGCACCTCGTGCACGCTGCCCGTGCTGACGCGGATGCGCCCGGTGTACATGTATTCGATAACGGCTTCCACCGTGTCGGGCTCGGGCCCGGGCTCCGAGCTCCACTTGCGCATCTCCACCCTGCCCGAGCGGGACTCCGAGAACTGGCCCGAGAGCAGGGGCGTGAAGTATTCGGTGGCGGCGGCCAGCACCGAGCGGTGGGCCCGGAACTCTCGGCCGCCCGCGCCGCCGAAGCACAAGGTAATGTCGCAGAAGAGGCCTTGGCGCCGCTGCTCGTTCTGCCTCCACGACAGCTCCGAGCAGTGAGAGCTGCACTCGAAATCCTCGGCCTCCGGGCCCGGATCGCCCCCGCTCGCTTCCATTGCAGATATGCCGGGCCCGGACCCGAAGTCCACCGTGCCGCTGCCTCGGACTTCGGCGGCCAGCCCTGCCGATCCGGCGGCGGCCGTCTCCATGCTCTCCATCTCCAGCACCTGAAGAGATGCGGCCGCTGCCGCCGCCGCCGCCGCCGCCACCGCCGCCGCCGCCATCTTGACGCCGCCGCGCCCGACCTCCGCAGTCTCGGAACGATTCAGCCGTTCTGGTGCGACACAGAGGAATTCTGGGAATAAATAGTGGGCGCAGGGCGGAGCTGGGCGCGGCTAGTGTGCGCACGCGCGGCCGCTCCCGCCCGGAGCCGCGCCACGGTGGAGAGAGCTGGAGAGAGCTGGAGAGGGCTGGGTAGGGCTGCCCCCCCCCCCCCCCCGCCGACGACCTCCCTCCCACGTGTCGGGTCTCCTTCCCGTCAGAGTGGCACGATCTTCGTGGTCATTTTGTAGGACAAAAGCCACCCTGGCCCGTCACCCATTGTTAGTGTCTCG
The DNA here is from genome assembly GCF_023721935.1 of Panthera uncia. NCBI lineage: Eukaryota > Metazoa > Chordata > Mammalia > Carnivora > Felidae > Panthera > Panthera uncia. Next base: position 11,591,131 of record NC_064814.1, read on the forward strand.
GGTGGCGACAGTGGATTTTTCAAGATTTAAAATGGCTTTGGAGTAAACATGAAAAAAAAACTTGAGACCGAGCCCCCGCTCAGTGGACGAGGGCGAGCAAGTTACTCAGTATCTCGGAACCAATTCATCTTCTACAAATAGGATAGTTATCTGTTAGGAGAACGCTTAGGGATGCTTGTGTTTTACGTAATGTTTGGTCCGTAGTTACTGTTCCAAACATACTTGTTTAAAAGATGAATATAAGTCACTTTGGGGTTTTATTAAGCAAGGGAGTGGCTCCATTAGATGCATGCTTTAAAATATCATTGGTGGCTGAAGAAATAATGAAAAAGTGGAAGTAGGGGCATTAGTTAGCATATAGATAGATCAGAGGGATAATGAAAGGCTGAATCCATAAGGTGGGACAACCACAGAACTGGAGGAGAGGAGGACTCTTGAGCTTTTGGCTTAAGCATCCGGGTTACAGCTTTGTTCCTATTTACTGAAAATGGAGAGGTACCGATTCAAGGGAGAAGACAGGGTTGTTTTTTTTGTTTTTTTCCCAACATTTTTAAGAAGTTTATTTTTTTAGTAATCTCTACACCCAACATGGGGCTCGAACCCACGAACCCAAGATCCAGTTGCATGCTCCACCTACTGAGCCAGCCAGGGCCCCCCTGAGCAGGGGGGTTGAAGCTAGTGTTTTGATGAGTTCTGTGTGTGTGTAGAGATGGATGAACATTTTTAAAATGACATGTAGTGAAACAATTAGCACCGTTCAAAGGAATGCAGAGGAAAGGATATGGATGGCATGAGACAGTAGTGTGTCTTTATTGTTACTATATAGTTTATTGAAACCAAACTGATAATACAGAGAAGAGACTGAGCTGGCAGCTGTCAGAATCTTGCTGGATTATAGATGCAAACTGGCTGGAGACGAGTCCTTGAACCCACACTTCAGTTGCATAAATACAGAGGACATAGAACACGAAACATTTCACAGCTTTTTTTTTTGCTTTGCGTTTCCATTTTAAACATATGTATGTTACAACTTTACATTTTAAATTACTACTCCACATGTTTTGTGACAATGGCTAAGGATGCAACGGCCCCATCCCCCTGACATAAACAGAGTTTGGTCTGCAACATAGAACATTACAGTGAGATACCAAACAAACCCTTAACACATAACATACAAAAAGATCTTTAAAAATCAGATTAACACAATGTTCTTCAGGTTATATGAGGAGGAAAGGAAAGTGGGAAAATAAGACATTAGGGATGCTTTAAACTGACAGTACCTTGAGGTCTTAAAAGTTTCATTCTCTTCCTCCAAGGGAAAAAAATTTTAACTAAAGGAAAAAAGAAAGCAACGTCATAACACCCTACAATGAGGAACAATATCCTTACAGTGCTTAGATGCTTCCATATAATAAATACAGCAGGTAGCAGAGCAAAGGTCACAAGTATTGGCTTGGTTTTTATTTCTATGCTTATAAAAAAAGTACTAAGCTTCCTGGTGTGGAATGAACAGTGTTAGCCTGTGGGTGTCATCAGTGCCTGTACACCAGCAGCTGTTTACATTCCAGGCCCGTTTTCTAGCAAGCTCCAGTGCCAGCCGTGTGCACGCTACTTCCCAGGGGATGAGTTCTTGTCTTCACTTCACTGACATATGGTTCCGGGCTCAGTTACATGCTCATGTGTTCCGGAAGAACATATGAAATATCATCCCAAGGGTGACGATACAGCCCCTGCTTCAGCCTCTTCTGATCGAGATAGTGTCCTGAAATGGGGCAAAGGCATCTTTTTGTTAAGAGTTGGTGAGTAGTCGGGGGCGCCAGGGTGGCTCAGTTGCTTAGGCCTCCAACTTCGGCTCAGGTCATGATCTCGCGGTTCCTGAGTTCGAGCCCCACCTCAGGCTCTGTGCTGACCGCTTGGAGCCTGGAGCCTGCTTCAGATTCTGTGTCTCCCTCTCTCTCTCTGCCCCTCCCCCACCCTGTCTCTCTCTCTCTTTCTCTCTCTTTCTTTCAAAAATAAACAAACAAACAAAGAAAAAGAGAGTTGGTGAGAGATCTGCTAAAAGTTTGGCGAGGGGGAGAAGATGAGGACAGAAAATCTAATATAAAAAAAATGAGGAAGTAAATCCAGATCCAACACATAAGCGGATACCAGCCTGGCTAAAAGGCAACTGTGGGATTTCATTCTGTTTTCCTGGACTAGCAATCAGCCATTTCCAAGAACAAAGGAACCATGGAATGAATATAAAGGGGGAAGTTAAAATAAGAAAGGAAGGATTAGAAACAATGATGAAGATCATGTGACATCTTTCTAGTAGAAACTTGCCACCCAGGTGTTACAGCAGAACCATTGGGGGGGGGGGGGCTGGGGCAGGGACCAAACCAAACTCTTAATAACAACAACTACCAACTCACCAATGAAGCCCATACTCCTTCCCAGCACAAAGATGCCATTAAGGGCTCCAATGTCAATATATTCATCAGCTTCCTCCCTGCAAACACACAATCAACTTGTGGTTTTAAAACAGCTCACATGGCCCCCCCACTCCTCCCCACAGACTACGACTTCTGCCGAGGAACGAGAAAGTAGATCTCTTTGGTATCAAAGGAGAAAAAGGGTGCTCTGGGTGGTAGGACTACAGACAATTTTTGTTTTCTTCTTTATACCTCTCCATACTTTCTAAATCCTCTGTAATGAGCATGTATTGCTTTCAGAACTGGAAGGAAACCGCAAGCAAGCATCAATAAATGTAAAGAAGAAGAAAATGGGTGGCTTAATCGATGTGTCCAACTTCAGCTCATGTCATGATCTCACAGTTTGTGAGTTTGAGTCACACATCAGGCTCTGCTTGGAGTGTTGTCTCCTTCTCTCTCTCTCTCTCTCTCTGCCTCTGTCCAACACGCTCAATGTCTGTCTGTCTCTTATTTATTTAAATCAATCAATCAATAAATAAAGTAGAAGAAAATGACCACAGAGCTCACCGAGTGAAGGACCCACAGTTTCTAAGCATGTCTACAAAGGCAACTCCGATGAAACCGTCTACATTCAGGATAAGATTTGGTTTCTGGGAAGGCAAAAAATTCAAAGCACTTATCATCATTTCTCATTTTTTCTTTGTAATTTTCCACAATTACTACTAGTAATAGAACTACAAATTCTGACCACAATTTAAAAACCTCCCACCAAAACATCATAGCTGGTTAGGAAAGAAAGAGTCAGTTCAATTCCCAATGTCTAGTAAAGGACCCAACACCTAGTTGACAGTATGTATTTGTTGAACTTAGTAGTACAACAGAAATAAAATTTCCCAGAACACCAGATTTGATTTTGGCTGCACAATCAGAAGCTAGGCTGGCTCTTGTTTTCCCCAAGAAATTCACCCACAACAATGAATTGGGAATTAGGGATATTTTCTCTTTTACCTTCGAGGTGGTAATCTTCTCGACTTCCAGCGCATAGTCAAGCAGGGGGGTGGCAGGGAAGTGCTGTTTGACATAATCTTTGAGGATCTGCACTCGCATGTCTGGGTTGTTTATCTAGAAAGTGACCCAAAGTTACAGAGGAACCCACCCTGACACTGCCATTAAGAGACCTGTTGGGGGCGCCTGGGTGGCTCAGTCAGTTAAGCGTCCCACTCTTGGTTTCAGGTCGTGATCTCGCTCAGGTCGTGATCTCACGGATCATGGGTTCAAGCCCCGCACTGGGCTCTGCACTGACAGTGCAGAGCCTGCTTCAGATTCTCTCTCTCTCTCTCTCTCTCTCTCTCTCTCTCTCTCTCTCTCTGCTCCTCCCACACACTCTCTCAAAATAAATAAATAAACTTAAAAAAAAAAAAAAAGACATGTTTGTGCTCCTGCCACAGACGGACACAAATGTTTATATTTTATCCAGGAGGTGTGTTTTAGGGACCTGATCCATGTGTCTTGATTCCATGCAGCACAGATTATGACCCTGCTGTAGGGCTTAAGGTTTCTAAAGTCCTCTTGAATCTCACTTGAGCCTCAAAACAAACTGTAGGTTCTCCCTTTTGTGTTACAGACAAGGAACTGAGACCTGGAGATGTTAACTGAGTTCAACAACAGGCCTCGGTTTAAGCAGCAGGGGGCTTGGGGCTCACCTACTCTCCGACCAAAAGTCTTAGGTTCTAGCCACGAACCATGCTGCCCAAGAGTTCAGTGGCCCCGGCCTCCTCCAGCTGTAACAAAGTTCTACAGAGTTCTTAGTTTTTAGACTGGCAAGCACTTGTTGGCGTGGGGCAGCAAAGCACCCCTGAAATCTCAAGAAAAGCTCTGCGCCTGCACCATCTGCTACGAAACCCACACTAAACCATAATCAGTCAGTGGGGCAGGGAAGTGGTTCAGATGCCAGCCAACTCCCAACACCCAGTTCCCAAGCAGATAGCACTGCTCCAGTCCACGGCACAGGGCCTCTTTCAGACAGAACATCACACTTATACTGCCATGCTCAGGCTTCTACGTTCCTTCCTTTCTGGAGTCCATACTGACGTGGTTCTAATGGAAAGCTGTTTAAAGGCATTCTGCATTATAATGGAAAAACAGCTGCCTGATCTTTGACATCTGTCAACACAGCCAAAGCTTTGCACATTGAGAGTCAAGGGCCTGGGTGTTCCCCACTAAAATAATGCCTCCACCTGCATGCAGGTCAGTCCTTAAGGAGAGCCACGACTTACCGATTTCACTCGGTGACCAATGCCCATAATCAGCTTTCCTTCCTTCTTCATCTTGTTCACAAACTCCATGGGGATAATGCCGCTGTCAAAGGCTTTGCTGAACATCTTGGCGGCTGCATCCAGGGCACCCCCAAACCGGTCCCCCTGCAGGATAAGCAAGTCCACATGCCCTGAGCTGGAAGACACTCCCTCAGCTTCGAAGACAAATCCAGCATGCCCTGAACCGCCCCAACATGGGGTTTTACACTCTGAGGCTCCTTCTAGGACCCTGTGACAGCCAAGTGCACGTCAGCATAACCATGTGTCCCCTGCGGATCTCACCTCCCAGGAGGCCAGTACTCACAATAGTGAGCAGCCCCGAGGTGAGGCTGGAAACCAGGTCCTTCCCAGCCCGAGCACAGATGATGGTGTTGTGAGCCCCAGACACGGCTGGCCCGTGATCCGCCGTCACCATCAGGCACATCTCAATGAACTGGCAGGCATACTTGGGCAACCTAGAGGGGGAGGAAAGGGGCACTAAGACGAGGGTTGGAACAGAGGCGAGCCACTGAACAGGAGCTACGCTGACCCACAAAGCCAAGCACCTGCTGGCTCCCATGTCTACTACTATATCAAGCAACTCTAGAGGCAAAAACCTCCAATTCTTGAGCAGCTCCTAACTTACTGATAGCAAATACTGCTTTTTTAAAAAAAAAAAAATTTTTTTTAACATTTATTTATTTTTGAGACAGAGAGAAACAGCATGAACAGGGGACGGGCAGAGAGAGAGGGAGACACAGAATCTGAAACAGGCTCCAGGCTCTGAGCTGTCAGCACAGAGCCCGACGCGGGGCTCGAACTCACGGACTGTGAGATCATGACCTGAGCTGAAGTCAGACACTCAACCGACCAAGCCACCCAGGCGCCCCAGCAAATACTGCTTTTAATACAGAGTTAGCCACTGGGGGTTGACAATCTCTTCTTTAGACAATGGCTTCCAGCATGAGTCGTTGCAACAGAATTTAACCTGTACTTGTGACTTCCTTCTACGTGCCATACGGAGAAGTGAGACTCCTGTCCCTTTCCCAGTGTAGGAAGCCCCAGGTCTCCTGCAGTGTTCAACCTCTCAACTGATGATTAGGAACGAAGTCTGGGGGTGCCTGGGTGGCTCAGTTGGTTAAGTGTCCGACTTTGGCTCAAGTCATGATCTTACAATTCGTGGGTTCGAGCCCCACGTCGGGCTCTGCACTGACAGCTCAGAGCCTGAAGCCTGCTTTCTGTGTCTCTGTCTCTGCCCCTCCCCCCCCCCCCCCCCCGCAAAATGAAGAAACACTTAAAAATTTTTTAAAAAATGAAGTCTGGAGATATAGGGATGCAAGAACAGACAGGGAAATCTGCAGAGGTGTTACAACGCCATGAACTTCTCCCAGGAAGGGCCCAAAACTGGGCCAAGAACTATCTCTGCAGCTGAGGGCATGACACAAACCAAGACATTGGGCAGAGCCCAAGGCCACCCCAAGCCAGGGCTCTGTGAATTAGGTATTATTCACTGGCCCCCTTGCCCAGCTGTCAGTCCCAGGGGAGGGCTATGTTTGGGAATTGCAGAGAAACCAATATATTCTAACACTCAGGCTGATAAGAGAGACAACCTAATATAAGGTACTTCATGCCTATTTAGCAACTCTATCAGGCCTGCACTCTGAGCTACCAGACCCATCCAGACCTCTCTCAAGAGGCCTACATTTACTCTTATTTCTTTAAGAGCGCCAAGGACAGGGGCTGATCCAAGATTCCTGATGAGGTCACTGCTTTCTACATAGTTGAGACTGGCCTTTCTGTCCTTGGAAGACCTAGGAACAGCCAGTATCTCTTCTGGCCTTGCAATTGATCTGTGGACATAAAGATTAGTCCTGGACGTATTCCCCAAGGCTACCCACCCCCCACTCCCTTTTCAGGGGAAAATCCTTAATTCTGAGTCAAAGATGGCAGTGTCCAGCCATCTTCTGACCTCCATGCCTCACCTTCTCTGGAACCAGAGGAGGCCGAGGACCCCGCCAATGCCCATCTCTTCCTTGAAGACCTCGGTGATGGGCATGCCTGCGTAGATGAGCTCCTGTCCTCGCTCGTCACAGATGCTGGTCATGAATGAGGCAGGTTTGCGGATCAAGCCCAGCTCCTGAGCAAAGATGGGGGCAGGGGGAAGCAGCACGATATGACCACAGAGATTCTTCCAGAACTGCCTCACTGTCTGCACTGCCAGAACCAAAGTGTTCCAGGTACCGACGCTCAAACTCCTCCCAAGAAAGAAGCACAAAAACCCTTTCGTTGTATCATTTCAGTCATAGAATATAGGAGTGCCATGCGCGATTTCCACCCACAGGTTCATTTTCGCCTCACAAAGATGTCCCAGCAGAAGCCAACCCAAACTCACCCGGCTTAGAAATGCAAGCATGAATCTGAAGGGAAATTTTTCTAGCACTCCACGTTCAGCTGCCAAGCCCCCACCTAAACGTAATGAGCAGGGGGCTGTGCAAATAGGGGATTCCCTCAAGATGTCCTTCACCCGGGGGAAGGGACTGAGCTGAACTTCCAGCTTCCAGAGTTGGGGTACCATGGGGACATCGTTGCCAACTCTGCATAAGCCCATTTCTCCAATTATCCCTGATCAATTTTCATTGTAAAATGCCTTTCTGCCTTAGTGTTTGTCAGTTTAAGGGCCATCTGTCTGGCCTTTCTCCACTTTTATCTATATATAGACACATGGAGAATACATAAAGTGTTTTTGTGTACACAGGTTTTTCATAATCGTGATATACTATCTCATAATACTCCATTTACTCAATGAATTTGAGCTCCATAAATGTAGGCACATACATAGATCTGGTTCATTCCTTTTAACTGCTGTATGATATCCTATCCTATGGCAAAACCACAAGTTAGCCGTTCTTCCGCTGATAACCATCAGGTGGAAAAATCTTGAACACATTTCTGTGAATGTGCGAGCACTTCCCTGAAATAGCTTTCTAGATAGGAATTACGCCATCAGGTGTGAGCACTTCTTTTCTTTTCTTTTTTCTTTTCTTTTTCTTTTTTTAGTAATCTCTACACCTAACCCGGGGCTTGAACTCACAAGTATCAGGTCAAGAGTCGCACACTCCACCAACAGACACAGCCAGGCACTCCAGGTGCCAGCGCTCTGAAATCTGATATTACCCAATGGCCTTTCAGAAAGGGTGGTGCCAAGTTCCACACCCACCTTCAAGGAACAAACGCACAAAGTTCCACACACCCATACAAACACAACATATTATCAAAGAACTGTTTTCTTTGTTGACCTCAAAAGGGGAAAACTGGTATCACAGCTTTTACTTTGGCACCTTCTTATAATGAGTGAGACTGAGCATTTTTTCAGGTTGAAAGGCCATTTCCTACCCATTTTTGTAGTGGTCTTTTAAAAACTGATTTCAGGGGCACTTGGGTGGCTAAGTTGGTTAAGCGTCCGAACGTCAGCTCAGGTCACGATCTCTGTTTGTGAGTTCGAGCCCCACATCGGGCTTGCTGCCGTCAGCACAGGGCCCGCTTTGGATCTTCTGCTCCCTTCTGTCCCTCCCCGCTCCTGCTCCTGCTCTCTTTCAAAAATAAATAAAACATTGGGGTGCCTGGGTGGCTCAGTTGGTTAAGCGTCCAACTTCGGCTCAGGTCATGATCTCACAGTTTGTGAGTTCGAGACCCACGTCGGGCTCTGTGCTGACAGCTCAGAGCCTGGAGCCTGCTTGGGATTCTGTGTCTCCCTCTCTCTCTGCCCCTCCCCACTCATGGTCTGTCTGTCTTAAAAATAAATAAAACATTTTTTAAAAATAAATAAATAAAACATTAAAAAGAAATAAATAAACAAATAAAAACTGATCTGATCTCAGAGAGTTCTCATGTACTTCGAACATTAGCTCTTCATCTCTGCCGCTCAGACAAGCAGGCAGAGTAGACACTCTACTTCACCCAGAAACCCCTCAGCAAGTGCAAACAACTCTAGGGGGCGTTGTCTGTCCTCAGCCCCCATTTCCAACCAGGCCACAAGGCTGTGGGACATACATGCTGCCCTTCGCCCTCTTGGGCCCTGTATCTGTTTTACCCGTTGGTCAGAAGGGGCCAGCTCACAAGCTCCAGGACACAAGGAGGGTCTGGAATCAAAGAATACTTGCTGTGGGTTTTTTCTAATCTATGCCCTTGGAGTAGAGCTGCCGTCGGGGGCATGGTTTGGAGGCCAGAGCAGTGATTACAGGGTTGCCCCCAGCTAGTAGGGCAGGGCCTGGTTTCCAGGGACGGCAGCCAAATCAACAGGAAACCCACCCCTCAGTGTCACCTACCCTGGCCCAGGAGTAGTCCATTGGCACCGTTGGAGGCGGCACCTCCTGAGCAGGTACGATGACTCCTTTGGCCACAAGATCTTCGTACACAGACCTGAGAGGTGGGGGAAGGCAAGGAGAGAAGACATCCATGTGCATTTTATGCTTCTGGGCTCTTCTAAGCCATCCTAGGAACGTTGCTCCATCTAACCCCAAAACTCCAGGTTTCCTAGCTTTGTAGCCCCTCCTGGCAATGCCCTACACCAGGTGGATTCCTACAGACCAAATGAAAACAGGTTCTGGCCAAGACTCTCCCCCACCCCCCCACCCAACCCCATGGGGCTTTATAGAAAGCTGAATCTGGAGGCCAAGGAAGGACAGAGGGGAGGAAGGAGAAGACACAATGGGTAGCCATTGTTTATCAATCGATTAGGGCTGACACTTTCTAAATGTTTCTATGCTCATCTCTTATTTAAGGGACAGCTAAGTAGGTAGGCTCAGAAAGCGAACATGTTTTAATAGCAGTCTGAATGGCCTGTAACTGCTGTGCCTACAAACAAAACAAAAACCAAAGAGAGGGTAAAGATTTCAGACTATCTCAACAGTTACACTCCACACCTAACACCTCTAACACTCCAGCACGCTGACACACTGTCACCTCTGTGTCACAGCAGCTGCTATCCTGGGGGGGGGGGGGGGGGGGGGGGAGGGGGGTGTTCTGGAAAGGGAACCGGAGGCTGGTGTCCTCCCCACGGTCCACTCACTGGATGATTTCTCCCAGTTCATCGAAGCTTGGGGGCACAAACACCCCTGCCTCCTTCAAAGCCTGGTTCTTGGCTACTGCAGTTTCAGAAGCCTGGTTGGCACAAGCTCCGGCATGGCCAAACTGTACCTGGAAGGCAACGGGGAGCAGCTTTTACCCAGCTTGTGAATCCCTCCGGGGAAAGGCCACAAAGGCTCCGGAATGTCGGTACCGATTACAGGCCGGACCCTGTTAAACACTCTATAGTGAATCGCCTCATTCAAGCCTCACACAGGCTCACTCAACAGGGACGCCAAATAACGCTCGATTTACAGAAGAGGAAACTGAGGCACCAAGAAGTTCAGGAGCTTACTGAGGGTCACACCGCTGGTGTGTATCGGAGCCAGAACACAAAGCCTGGCGGCCCAACTCCACAAACACCTGCACTCAGCTCCCCCTGCCCCCCTGGCAGTGGTTGAGGGGGAGGATGGAGAACGGCTGGTAGTTGTGAACCACTGTGAGAAGTGAAGGCGCAGGCTGGCAACCACAGGTTGAGCTGATCCTCACAAACAGGATCTGATTGTCCTGCACATACTTTGTATAAAACAAGTCCAATAAAAAAAAAAAAAATTCTCACGTAAAAGTACAAATTCCTAGCTTCTTTTTTTTTTTAAAAAGTTAATTTTTTTTTTTTTTTTACGTTTATTTATTTTTGGGACAGAGAGAGACAGAGCATGAACGGGGGAGGGGCAGAGAGAGAGGGAGACACAGAATCGGAAGCAGGATCCAGGCTCTGAGCCATCAGCCCAGAGCCTGACGCGGGGCTCGAACTCACGGACCGCGAGATCGTGACCTGAGCTAAAGTTGGGCGCTTAACCGACTGAGCCACCCAGGCGCCCCCTAGCTTCTTTTTAAAAAGTCACATTGTGGAGGGGCACCTGGGTGGCTCAGTCAGTTAAGCATCTGGCTTCAGCTCAGGCCATGATCTCACGGTTCATGAGTTCAAGCCCCGGTTCATGAGTTCAAGCCCCGTGTTGGGCTCTGTGCCAGCTTGGAGCTTGGAGCCTGCTTCAGATTCTGTGTCTCCCTCTCTCTCTGCCCCTCCCCTGCTAGAGCTCTGTCTCTCTCTCAAAAATGAACAAACATTTAAAAAAATATATTAAAAAGTTTTTTTTCTAAGTCAGATTGTGGGGTGCCTAGCTGGCTTAATCCATGGACCATGCCACTCTTGATCTTGGGGTCATGAGTTCAAGGCCCATGATGGGGGCAGAGTACTTAAAAAATAAAATGGTTTTTAAAAATAAAAATAAATAAATAAATAAATAAATAAATAAATAAAAAGTCAGATCGTGCACCACCAGGTCTATATTCCCACAGGGCAACAATCACCTGGAGCCGATAAGCAATGCCCCCTTCTGCCTGAGCGCACAGTGAGGTAAACTCTAAGCCCAAGGGCACAGGGGGTGACTGGCTACGGGAAGGGAGCAACAGGGAAGAGAAAACCAACGCGAAGAGCTAAGTAATTGTGTCTTTGACCACGCAATGGGGAAAATGAGGTAACGACATGAGATGTACTACAAAGCCCCAGTCAGGGTGGGGGGAGGCAGGTAATCATAAAAATTTTTAATCTGTTTGAATAACTACATCCACTCACTCTTCTATGTGCTTTACTCGCTTCATCTTTCGGTAGCTACGGCTACTTCCAATAAGAAAAGAAACAAAAGTGGTAAATAAAAGAGGTAAAGTAACCTGCCCAAGGCCACACAGGTAGGATATGGTAGCATCTGAAGTCAGGCAATATGGCCTCTCCCAGTGCTCTTACCCACTAGGCATAAACAAAAGGGGCCTTAAGTGTTGAAAATCACTTCTGAACTACAGCTCTGGTTAGCAACACCCAACCCAAAAACGTATGCTTTAAATCGTAGGCTCCCAATGCATTCTTTATAGGACTGAACCTGCATGGTGGAAGGGGTGGGAAGGAAAAGAGATTCTATATGCAAACACATAGAAAATGCTGAGTTCAAGGAAGTTCAATAGGTTTAATTCTGAGATTCCTCAAAGCTAAAATCAAAGTTTTAAAAAGGGAGATTACACTACATATTCATAATTTATAGAAGCTCCCCTTTCTGGTTGGTTTTTGTTTTGAGGACCACTGCTACTGGACCGGTGTTCTATGGAACACAGTTCTGAAAAGTGCCACCTCGCCAATACCCCTGGTCTCTACTCCCATTGCCCAGTTCTGAATTCTGTCTTCCTGAGGAGCGACTCTGCTTGCCAACATGTGGAGATTTTGTTGTATACCTATCTTACCTCCTCTACAGGGCAGAAAGTTCTGCAAGGTCATGTGACCTGTTTAAGAAATCAAAAATCACTCATTAGCTGTGTAGTCACTGTACTATACTCCATTTGTATAGGCCTGAAATTTTGTAATGTTTTAAAAAATTAATTGAGGGATGCCTGGATGGCTTAGTCCATTAAGCATCTGACTCTTGGTTTTGGCTCAGGTCACAATCTCACAGTTTGTGAGTTCGAACCCCACAGAGGGCCCTGCACTGGCAGTGCAGAGCCTGCTTGGGCATTCTCTCTCTGCACCTCCTCAGCTTTTACTCTAACATGTGCTCTCTCTCTCTTAAAATTAACTTTTAAAAAATTAATGGAAAGGGGCGCCTGGGTGGCTCAGTCGGTTAAGCGTCCGACTTTCGCTTAGGTCATGATCTTGCGGTTTGTGAGTTCGAGCCCCACGTCAGGCTCTGTGCTGACAGCTCAGAGCCTGGAGCCTGCTTCGGATTCCGCGTCTCCCTCTCTCTCTGCCCCTCCCCTGCTCATGCTGTCTCTCTGTCTCAAAAATAAATAAAACATTAAAAAAAAAATTAATGGAAAAACAAAAATAAAACACCTTGAGGACCTGTCCTATCCCTGGGGTGATGAGCAGTGCCCAGCCAGAAACAGAAGAGTTAGGTCCTTGACCTCTTGGGGGTGTCCTCAGCATAGTAGGGGTAGGGAGGTGAAGGGCTGGTAATGGAGAGCTGGTTAAGAGAAACAATGCAGGGGGAGGGAGGAATTACTTTTGGCTGCTGAGGTGGAGAGGAAAACAGTCCAGAAGGATCATGAAGAGCTTCATGGAATAGGTGAATTAAAGAATGGAAACAAGTATCTGCTAAAACCTGCATGTGCCAGACCTTTCCAATTACTTTCTTTTAAAAAAAAATTTTTTTTTTTTACATTTTATTTATTTTTGAGAGAGAGAGAGAGAGAGAGAGAGAGAGAACAAGTAGGGGAGGGGCAGAGAGAAGGAGACACAGAATCTGAAGCAGGCTCCAGGCTCTGAGCTGTCAGCACAGAGCCCGATTCGGGGCTTGAACCCATGAACCGTGAGATCACGACCTGAGCCAAAGTCAGTTGCTTAACCGACTGAGCCACCCAGGCGCCCCTCAATTACTTTCTTACGTAAGCCACACAACAACCCAGAATCAGCCCCATTTTACACCTCGAGAAACTGAGGCACGGAGAGGCCAAATGACCTGCCCTGGTCACACAGATCCACCTAGAGCTGATTCTAGCCTGTGAGAGTAGAGGTCACGTCTAAAAGACAGGCATGATTCTATGACCTGCCCCTTTCCTCTTATTTACTTGGGAAGAAAAAAAAAAAAAAAAACCTCGCACCATTAATACTTGATGTAACATATTCTTTCTATACCAACACATCAAGATCTACCTCATTCTTCTCCTGCCTGCCTGGGTTTCTATCACATGGCTGGCGCCAGGATGACATACCCTCTCCTGGCCAGCAGCATTCAGGCCGTTCCGCTTTCTGCCCTTACAACATTGCGAGTATCCTTGCACGCATGCTGAAATATTTTTGCATGCAGACCCCGACGGTAAATCTGCAGGAACGGAACCGCTGGTTTGAAGGAGAGGAGCATTTTGCAACTACACAAATACTGCCCCTGTGACGTGGGTATGGAATATCAGAGGGGAAGGCAGGCATTCCAGGGAGAAAGAACAGGGTGACAGGCTTACTGGCAGGAAGGGTGGAGGGCTTCAGCGTAGGGATTATCACTGTTGCAGGAAGCCCTCTGGCCAACTATTATCTTCATCTGCACACAGCACTTATGGCCTCACACTCAGAGCCTGCCCAACTACTGATCACTCATCAAGGACAAGTGTTTGTTTCCTCGGTTTTGTCATCACTGGATGGGCCATCTTCGCGACAGAGGGTCCTGTGAGCTGGAGTACTGGGGCCACAGCCTGGCTTGCCATACTCAGCAGGAGCCAGGCGACCCGGGAGCATTTCTGTTGGATGCCGGTGACGAGCTGCACTCACTTTATGCCTCCGGGCACTTTCACGTACAGCCTCTCCCCACGCCCTGCCCCAGCAATGCGTCTGGGGTGCGTGCTCTCCCTCCTCTGTGTCCCTTTCGCTCAGCAAACTCCTTCTCAGTGCAAGCGTTACCTTCCCTGTGAAGCCATCTCAACTCCTCCAGACAGAAGTGTGCCCCACGCCAAGCAGGGACTCAGAGCCTTGTTCTGGCCTTAATCTGTTGATGACTGCCTCCCCCAACTGGATTTAACCTCCTAGAGAGCAGGACCCTGACCAGACCTTGCAGTAACCAAGCAAATAAATATGTTCATTGCAGGAACCAGCTGCTTAATGAGAGGACCACACGGTTCACCTCGAATGCCCCTCTTCGGCCTTCCTGTCCAGGAGTGACCTGTCCCGGCCGTACCTCAGAGGAGAACATGGTGGCACAGGTCCCAATGCACCAGCAGACCACGGGCTTGGTGATGCGTCCCTCCTTGATGCCCCGGCAGATCTTATATTCCTCAGTGCCCCCGATCTGCCAAGGAACAAAAAAAAGCTCATTAGTTAGTGGAACCCATCCAGAGTTGCTGTGGGCAGCACCACAGCAGGAAAATCTGTTACAAATCAGGCAGGGCTCAGAGGCACCAAGAGTCCTAACTGACAACTTGGCTAGAAAATGAAGAGACGCTGGCTTTGGTCAAATAATAGCCTGGAAAATTGAGATGGGGTGCAAGGAAGAGTTGTGAAAGGGCAGTGGGTACCCTCTGAAGTCCCTGATCTAACCAGAATCTAATCTGATTGGATCTGACCTGCTCAGAGGCACAGGCAAGGACAGAGGTCTTAGGACTCTCTCAAACTAAAAAAGTACACTTCTGGGACACCTGAGTGGCTCAGTCAGTTCAGCATCCGACTCAGGTGGTTCAGGTCATGATCTCACAGTTCAGGAGTTCGAGCCCCATGTCGACTCTGTACTGACAACTCAGAGCCTACAGCCTGCTTTAGATTCTGTCTCTCTCTCCCGCACCCCCCCACCATGGTGCTCCATCTCTCTCTCTCTCTCTCTCTTTCAAAAATAAACATAAAAAAAGCAAACAAAAAAAAGTATACTTCTTACTCCAGCTATGCACTTCCCAAGAGACCAAGGCCAGCCAAAAGTTTCTTCTTTATGTTTTTATTTATTAAAAAAAAAAAATTTTTATGTTTATTTTTGAGAAAGAGAGAGAGGCTGGAGGAGGAGTAGAGTGAGGGAGACAGAGGATCTGAAGCAGACTCTGCATTGACAGCACAGAGCCTGATGCGGGGCTCGAACCCACAAACCCACAAACCGTGAGATCATGACCTGAACCAAAGTCGGATGCCTAACCGGCTGAGCCACCCAGGCACCCCCTATTGGCACTAGAATGTCTTGTGACACCAAGAAGCAAGAACTTTTTCAGTGTTAACAGTGACAACCTCTAAGCCCCAGAGTGTAGGCAGGGAGCGGAATTACCAGGGACCATCACTTTACGTTATATATAACCAGGGGCGCCTGGGTGGCTCAGTCAGTTAAGCATCTGACTCTTGGTTTTGGCTCAATTAGTGATCTCACAGTCATGAGTTTGGGCTACACATCAAGTTGTGCTCACAGCATGGAGCCTGCTTCAGATCTTCTGTCTCTCTCTCTCTCTCTCTCTCTGTCCCTCCCCTGCGTGCGCATGTACTCTCTCTCTCAGATATAAATAAATGTTAAAAAAAAAAAAAATTAAAAATCAATCAAACAAACAAAAAACAGGGGCTCAGGTCATGATCCCAGGGTCATGGGACTGAACTCCATGTTGGGCTCCATGCTGAGCGTGGAGCCTGCTTAGGTGTCTCTTTCCCTCTGCCCCCCTCCCCTGATCACGACCACTCTCTCTAAAGAAACCCAAAACTCACCTCTCCAAGAACCACAATCATTTTGACGCCTGGCGTGTCCTGGTAACGTAGCACGTGATCCATGAATGTTGAGCCAGGGTACCTGGTGACAGCAGAGAGAACACACTGGGTCAGGAGGCTCGGGGAGGTGTGTGTACATGAGTGGGAAGCATGCTAGTACCAGGAATGCTCTGAGGTTCTTTGTGAGTGTGGGTGTCCGGTGAAGGCCCATAGATGCCTCAAGAATAATGGCGGGGGTGGGGAGGGTGGTAAGTAAATGAGGCACAAGGGAAGAGAAGGAGGGGAGGGGAGGTTCGCTTGGCAGTAAGAGATGACTGGAGAGCACATGTTTGGGGGTTTTAAAATATGGCTGCAGGGCGCCTGGGTGGCTCAGTCAGTTGAGCGTCTGACTCTTGATTTCAGCTCAGGTCATGATCGCAGGGTCATGGGATCGAGCCCCATGTCAGGATCTGAGCTAAGCGTGAAGACTGCTTCAGATTCTCTTTCTTTCCCTCTCCCTCTCTGCCCTTCCCTCCTGCTCGCATGTTCTCTCTAAAATAATAACTAAATGAAATATGGCTGCAAATTCTTTTAAGAAGGTAGAACCTCATGCTTCTCTTGAATACGGGTCAGACTTAATGATTAGCTTCTAATAAACAAAATGTGGCAGAAGCGATTCTAGGACAGTGACTTCCATGGCAGGGTTATAAAGACTAGCTTGTCTGGCACTCTGTCTTGAACTGCTCACTCTGGGGGATGCTGGCCATTATGTCCTGAGGACATTAAGCAGCCTATGGAGAAGCCCACAGAGAAGAACCACCTTACCAGCCCTGTGGATGAGCGACGTCCACCTCGGGCCCGCCGTCAGCATCGCTGACACCTCACACATCACTGCAACCCACCCCTCCCCCACGCCAGAAATGCCCACTTGAGCTGCCCTGAATCCTGACCCACGGAAACTATAAGGACAAATGTGGGGTTTTCTTGTTGTTTCAAACCTTTATTCTAGAGAGAGAGGGGGGTTGATCCCATGACCCTGGAATCATGACCTGAGCTGAGATCAAGAGTCGGACACTCGACTGAGCCTCCCAGATGTCCCACGAGTGTTTTATTATAGTTTGAAGTCACTTGGTTTGCATGATTTTCTTCGAACACAGCAATAGATAATACAGTGTGCCACCTGATGTCCCAGGATTGGCAGGCTATTGCTAGGTCTATATATAGGTCCATATACATAGTTGACCCTTGAGCAATGTGGGCGTTAGGAACGCTAACCCCCACCACATGCAGTTGAAAATCAAACTATAACTTCTGACTCCCCAAAAACTTAACTACTAATAGCCTATTCTTTTTTTTTTTTTAATATTTATTTTTGAGAGAGCGAGAGACAGAGAGCGAGCAGGGGAGGGGCAGAAAGAGAGGGAGACACAGAATCTGAAGCAGGCTCCAGGCTCTCAGCTGTCAGCACAGAGCCCAACACCAGGCCCGAACCCATGAACTATGAGATCATGACCTGAGCCAAAGTCAGATGCTTAACTGACTGAGCCACCTAGGAGCCCCCTAATAGCCTGTTCTTAAAGATTTTTTTTTAAGTTTCTTTATTTAAGAGAGGCAGAGACAACATGAGTAAGGGAGGGGCAGAGAGAGAGAGAGAGAGGGAGGGAGGGAAGTAGGGGGAGGGAGGGAGGGAGGGAGGGAGGGAGAGAGAGAGAGAGAGAGAGAGAGAGAGAGAGAATCTCAAGCAGGCTCTGCACTGTCAGCACAGAGCCCAATGCAGGGCTCGAACTCACCAAACTCTGAGATCATGACCTGAGCTGAAACTGAGAGTCAGGCGTTTAACCGACCGAGCCCTCCAGGCACCTCCCTAATAGCCTATTCTTAACCAGAAGCCTTATTGATAACAAAAACAGTCAATTAACACACATCTTATATGTTTATGCATTATATACTGTATTCTTACACTAAAGTAAGCTAGAGAAAAGAGAATGTTATTAACAAAACCATGAGAAAATACATGTGGAGTGCTGTACTATATTTTCAAAAATCTGCATATTATAAGTGGACCCGTGCAGTTCAAACCCATGTTGTTCGAGGGTCACCTGTATTTTTTTTTCTCCTGTTATAGGAGTTTACAAAAGGACTGTTTAAGGCAAAGGATGCTTCTCTACAGATCTTCAAGAGCATTCTATCATGATCTCACAGGTTCGTGAGTTCGAGCCCCAAGTCGGGTTCTGCATTGACAGAGTGAAGCCTGCTTGGGATTCTCTGTCTCCCTCTCTCTCTGTCCCTCCCTCACTCATACTCTCTCAAAAATAAAATAAACATTAAAAAAAAAAAAAAAAAAAAAGCAATGGCTAACACGTGTTATGGTATTAAGTACTAGGTATTACTCCAAAATAGTACCCTATTGATGACCCTACTGATTACTATTACTGTTCCCACCAACAAAAACAATGAGTATGCTATTTGTGAAATAAGAAATATCTACTGGGTCTCTGGCCCCAGTTCTTGATGCAGAGCTCCTAAAACCCTTGTAATCTTCTGAGTGACAGGGGTGCTACAGAAAGCTCCTGAGTCTGTTGGAATTTCCCGGGTGACAGGAGTGTCTTGTTCTCACAAGGCAACTTGGTGGATGCCTGCATAGTTCCTGGGTGGGGGCTGGTCTCTAGAAGACCCTGAAGTCATGGGGCACCTGGGTGGCTTAGTCGCTTAAGCGTCTAATTTTGGCTCAGGTCATGATCTCATGGTTCGTCGGTTTGAGCCCCACATCAGGCTCCATGCTGACAGCTTAGAGCCTGCAGCCTGCTTCAGATTCTCTCTCTCCTTCTCTCTCTCTCTCTCTCTCTGCTCCTTGCCCATTCTATCTCTCTCTCAAAAATGAATAAACATTAAAAAAAATTTTTTAGAAGACCAAGACATGATCAGAGTCCTGGAATTTTCAGCCCTACTCACCACTCTATGCGGAAGGGAGAAGGGCTAGAGATTGAATTAATAATCACACCTACATGATGAAGTCTCCATAAAAATCCCTAAAGAAAGGGGTTTGGAAAGCTTGTGGGTTGGGGAATACACCAAGGTGCTGGGAGGATGGCATGCCCAGAAAGGACATAGCTAAGCTCCATGCACTGCTCCCTATAATTTGCCCTATGCATTTCTTTTATCTGATTGTTCCTGGGTTCTACAATCCATTCTAGCAAATTACCAACCCAAGAAGTGGGGCACAGGGACCCCCAGTGTATAGCTGGTTGCTCAGGAGTACCGGAAGCCCAGACTCATGATTGGCATCTGAAGTGGGGGCAGTCTTGTGGGACTGGGCCCTTCACCTGTGGGATCTGGTGCTGACTCCAAGTAGATACTGTCAAAACTGAAATGAACTGTAGAACACCCAGCTGGTATCTGCGGAGAACTGGAGAACTGCTTGGTATGGGGGAAAAAAAATCCCAACATTTGGTAGCCAGAAGTGTGAGTGTGGTCATGGTAGAGAGTAAAGAAACAGTTCTTCCTTTCACTATTACCGACTACAGTTAACACCTGCTGAGTACTTGCTAAGTGCCAGGCTACCTTCTAGAAACACCTCACTAAATCCTCCCAATGACTCCATGAGGTGGGTGCTATTGTTTTACCCACGTGATCTGTAAGGATGCTAGAGCTCCAGGGAAGGTAAGGGACCTGTCCAGAACGCCTCCCTGGTAAACAGAGAAACTGGGACTCGAACCCCATGGTCTGATTTCAGAATTGGTCCTGCCAACCCCTGCACTCTGCTGCCTCCCTATGGCCACAACACAGAGACAGCGTACAGAATTACCCCCAAAGCCCAAATACCTTTGAAAAACACCTTTTCCTGTTTTCTTCTGATATTATGCCCATGTCAGACCTGAGACAAGGTAGAGATGGCCCGTTTTATGGACTTAACTCAGTGGTAGCAAGCAGAGATTGGAGGATCCCGCTCCCCTCTCCCAGCCTGCCCCTCCCAAATGTAAGAGGCCCGCCTTGGCCCAGCTGATCACCTGTCCCCGCCAATGGCCACACCCTCATAGACGCCATCAGTGGTCCGAGAGATGATATTGTTGAGCTCGTTGGACATGCCCCCAGAACGTGAGACGTAGGCCACACTGCCAGGGCGGTACAGCTTGGAGGCCAGGATGTTGTCCAGCATCCCACCTGTATTCCCAATCTTGAAGCACCCAGGCTTGATGCCTCCAACCTGCAAGGGCAGAAACAGCAGTCAGGGAGGAAAGGTAAGCTCCCCACAGAGCTCAGGAGAATCCCAAAGCCCAACACTACCTGCTCAACCCCCTCTGGTCAGGACGGGGAGAAAATGTTCCAAGAGAGTTAACACCTACACACTGAGTTTCTGGCTTAAGAATCTCATCTCTCCCGCGAGTGACATTATGCGGAAAAAAAGAGAACCTTACTTGTAAAACACGGCTCACTACTACTGCACGTTCAGATATGTATACTCAGGGTTAAGTCACCTTGGCTCTAAAAGGGTGACAGCACCCATTAAAGTGTGAAACACAGGTGTATGCCTCTGCTCAAAATCACCCTTGCCTCTGAGATGAAAGCCCCCTTGCTTAACTAAAAGATCTTAGCTTCGGACAAAATTTTAACTCAACCACTAAGTAAAAACAACAACAAAATAGTCACAGAGCAGTTTCTTTCTATGTTGAAGACCTTTGGGCAAATAAAACCCCTAGGTAGATTTTCCTTTGGTTTACAATTAAAGTAATAAAGATTATGCTATGGTTGTATGGAGGTGGACAGAGAAAATCTCCCAGTTAGCCCCTTAAAACTATGAAAGTGACATGGCCTGGAGAGAGTAGATATGGCCCTTTAAAATAGATATGCACTTTCAATAGGTACTCTCTGAATCTTTTCAACCTAACAGGGAAACAGAAGAGTCAACAACTTAGTTTTCTGTGGGCCCAGAACTTTATAAGATAGCCTTGAACTTAAAAGGCTTGGGGCAACTGGGTGGCTTAGTCAGTTAAGTATCTGACTTCGGCTCAGGTCATGGTCTCACAGTTCCTGAGTTTGAGCCCCGAGTCGGGCTCTGTGCTGACAGCTGGGAGCCTGGAGCCTGCTTCAGATTCCGGGTCTCCCTCTCTCCCTGCTCCTCCCCCACGCACACGCTGTCTCTCTCTCAAAAATAAATAAACATTAAAAAAAAAAGAAAGAAAGAAAGAAAGAAAAGGGTTTCTGGAAAAGGACACTCACAGTGGCAGGTCCAATGATGGTCACTCCCTTCTGGTCTGCCTTCTTGATCAGCTTCCTTGTGAGGGCCTCAGGGATGCCTTCAGCTATGATGGCAATGGTCCGGATCTAAAGGACAGTCCCTTCCTGTTAACTCTGTGCCTCAGATGAAGCAACGAGGCAGCAACCTATACAGGACCAACCTTCCATGCCCCCTTCCAGGCTCTAAGAACAAAGTAATGTTAACAGTATGCACCCCTTCCTCCCATTGACCTCTGTTCCTAGCCTCATCACTCCAATCCTCTTCCAAAAGGAGAGGCGAGAGGCATAGCTACCCGAAACCAATCTCCATTGGTTAACACCACAGTAACTCAGTAACCCAAGCAGGAACAAATGTTTCTGAAAACCCATGACCGTCAAAGTGGCTACATTCTCTCCCATCCAAAAACCCTCAAGACTCAGACCCACCTGTCCCCCCCACCTGTCCTGATGCCTGCTCATAAAGCAAGTATCTACGGCTTTCTCCGCTGTACCCTCTGAGTCTCCGACTCTATGTCCCAGGGCCAGCACGGGACACGAGCTGCTTCCACACACAGACCAGAGACTGGGCTGGGGGAGAAAGCCAGAAGGGGTAGGGGTGGGGGGGTGGGGAGGAAACATCAAGAACCATCTCTATCTGGCTCTCAGGGCCAGCAAACTTTTTCTGGCTTCGTCGGTCATATGGTCTCTGCAGTAACTGCTAAACTTTGCCTGTGTAGCATGAAGGCAATCATGGACAACATGTAAATGAATGAATATGGCTGTGTTCCAATAAAAGTTTATTTATAAAAACAGAGAGCTAAGTTTGACCCTTAGGCTATAGTCTGTTAACCTTTGCTCAAGAATAAAAAAACAACTCATTTTCAGCAGGTGTGTTTTTGTTTTCGTTTCACTGAGATGGGAACAAAAGTTTACATTCTCCAATCATAAGCTGAACTAGGCCAGTCTGGGATCAGACAATAATTTTGAACAGAAGAGTCAATATCTTAATCTATAAAGGCTCATACAGAGGGACCTGGGTGGCTCAGTAAGTTGAACATCTGACTTTGGCAGGTCACCATCTCACAGTTCGTGAGTTCAAGCCCTGCGTCGGGCTCTGTGCTGACAGCTCAGAACTTGGAGTCTGCTTCAGATTCTGTGTCTCCCTCTCTCTCTACCCCTCCCCGCTTGCACTCTGTCTCTCTCAAAAATAAACGTTAAAAAAATGTTAAAAAAAATATAAAGGCTCGTACAAATCAGTAACAAAAATGACAAATACCTCAACAGAAAAAAAGGAAGGGAGAGCAACTCGTAAAATATAAATGGTCAATAAATGTTTTTGAAAGTTCATCTTAGTTAATGATCAAAGATACACAAGTTAAGTAGAATGCCTATCACTCGTCAAATATGTGTTTTTATAACGCGAACATTCAAGTGTTGGCCAGGGTACAGGGAAGCAGGCATTCTTGGACTAGTGATGGAGATTATGTCCATACAACTTTTCTGGAGGGCACCTGGGCAGGATGGATCAAACAAAGGCTTTCAAATCTGTATATTCTGATGCAGCAGTCTGACTGGTTTAGACATTTGCGCTGGGGAAATAATTAAGGATATATGCAAATGTTCATCTAAGATGCTCACCATAAGACCTGAAAAAGCAAAACCGATGTTGCCAATAAATATTTATTGATGTAGAAAAAGTGGATAATCCAAAAACAATGGATTACAAAATAGTTACATACAGTGTTATCCCACCTGTTCAAATCCAGAAAAAGGTACTGATAAGGATACACTCAAACGTTGGCAACCGTGTTTCTGAGAAATAGGACTTACTTAACTGAAGCATTTATGTTCTTCTTTTTATTTAACAGTATTTAAGTTTTCTTTGTAATAAATATGTAATGACTTCATAAGAAATTGCTTTTGATTCTATTCTTAGAGCCAGTCCTAGCAGCACAGGGAGGTTCTGGCAGAGGTAGATGATCCTGAACGGACTCTTTGTTAGCCCAGGTAAGCAGCCCTGTCTGGCTTGCCCGCCCTCAGTTACCACCCTACCTCCCTAACCCTACCTTCCGAAGATCAAGTGTATCCAACCACTTTCGATCGCCAGCCAGTCCCGAGTGCCAAGCCCTTTAGCCCAGGTGGCAGTGCCGGCTGACACCACTCAAGGGCTTTCCCTGCTTCCCCACCCCAGGACCCAGTGATCTACCTGTGAGTAGTTCATGGTCTCGATGGTACTGTCATAGGCTGAGCGGAGAGAGGCAAAGTTGATCAGCACGTCTACTTCTGGGTGCTTCTTCATGGCATCAGCCATGTTCTTGAAGACAGGGATCAGGATCTCCTTGTGACCCCAGTAAAACTTCTGCTTGTGGTCCCCGCTGTGAGAGAGAAGGAGGAGGGGTCAGGAGAGCCCCAAACTGTCGGGGCTGGGGAGGGCGGAGCCAAGGGAGGAGCTTCATCTAGAAGGTGGAAAGACAGGGCCTCTGTCCTCAAAGAGTTCCAAACTCTGGGGAAAAGATCCCCCAGGAATATGGATCGCCCCAGTCTGGGATGGCAGGTGCTTCCCCACCCAAGGGGATAATCTTGCTGGCTCCCCCCAGCTCTTAGTGAGGGGGATGAGATGAGGAAATCCCACTTGGCAGCCATCTCTAGTTTCCCGCCCTGGTGGGACTCACGTGAAAGGGTACACCATGGCGGCCACGGAGGGCTCATCTCGGGAGCAGACGTAGTCAAAGTCCAGCATGCCCTGTACAGCCCGGGTCTGCATGCCCCACACGATGGCCTTTGTGTGGCGGCTGAAGAGGGTGGCACTCTTTCCTGGTGGGCAAAGACACAGCGAGTGCACCCAGAACACACACCCCCGGGAGACCCTCAGGGGCTGCCACACCCCTCCATGCCCAGTCCAGGGAGGGGGGCTCATCACCACCGCAGAGCAGCGTCAAGAGGATGGGATTCTGAGAACTTGGGGAAGAGGTGCCTTGTTTTTTCTGGAAAGAGGGGGCAGAGAGAGCAAAGAGAGCTAAGAGGACCTGCCTGGCTGGTAAAGAGCTAGCAACGAACACAGAAAGGACTCCCATGCAGAGAACAGGTCCACAGGCAGAGAATCCCTATAGGACCTGCTCACCTTCACAGGAAAGGAGTATAATCAGCATTTCGCTTATATGCCAACAAAGGCTTGATAAATTATTTTTAAAGTCACCAAGAAAAAACTAAGCTCTCCTAATTCTAGTGCCTGCAGGATTTTAAACAACCCAACAATCACCACCTCTAAAGCTGGACATAAATCAGCTTGGGTCAGGATCCAAATCCTCATGATTCTAGGTCAGTGTAGGTCCAAAGTAGAGGCTGGCCATGGCCTTACTATTTCTACCTGAGGTTCTGGCCTAGGTACACTGGCTCTCAGCACCTCCCCACATTCTCCGTGCTGTTCCTCCTGCCCCCCTCCCTCTGGCCCTTTCCTGATCAGAACAATGCTCTTGGCTGGTCCCGCAGGGCAGAAAGGAGAGGCAAAAGAAGGGGGGGAGAAAGGGCTCAGAAATGCTTCCATGCCTTGAAGGGAAACGCTCTTTCGCCAACCCTGCAGGCAGGTGACCGGACTCTCCCTTCTCTGCAAGTCCTGCTGGAGGAAAGTAGCCCCCCAGGGAGGTTCTCAGCTCCCCCAGGGAAATCAATGCACTGAGCTCGTGGCCATCTGGTATTAATTAACCTAGTGTACTAGTCTAGTGTGGGCTTTGCTAATCAGGCTCAAGATGTGATTTAATAAATTTGAGATCACTCTCCCAAGGCATGTGGGGTTCTCATCCCTACACAGGCTTGCTTCTTCCCTCCCAGCTGTAAGCTTCCCATAGCACAAGGCTCCTGCTGTTCCAAATACCTAGGACTTATTGTCACCGGACCCATCTGGGTTCTCACAAGACACGGGATCACAGAACAAAGGAAGCCACCTAATCCGGTACCCTCACTTCCCAGTCCCAGGAACCGGAAGCTTGGAGATGCCAAGTGACAGAGATCCTGTCATCTAGCATCAGAGCCAGATTATATACTAATTTAAGGTGCAGCTCAATTGTGCAAAGGAGGAGGGGAGATACAAACCAGGGTGGCCCGGCCCCTCCCCACCCTCGCAGGAGGGGGGCCCAGATGGACCCAAGTCAGAGTGCGAGCAAGCACACATACACACATCTGTCTACCCAAAAGACTACAGAAAGGGACAAAGCCTGGAATCTCTAGAAGCCCAACTGTACCTCCAGCGTGAAAGGCGCAGAATTAGAGCACAGAGAAGGCTGTCATCCTCAGCTAACCAGCAGCAAGGGCCTCAGAGAACCCCTGCTGCAGGCCTAAAACCCCACCAGACACCCCTGCTGGCTGCACTATCTGTCCTCCTCTCCCTCCGAAGTCTGGCTCAGGAACTAACAATAAGATAAGCCCACCCCTTGGATGCAAGAGCTCTCAGAACTGGAGTAGACCCCTGTTCTCTCGGCACAGTGCTTGGGTCATTCAGGTAACAAAGGATCTCGCCAGAGACAGGAACCAGAGGGATTAAAGGCAGATGGTCAGAGGTTTGCATTCCTGGCCTTTCCAGGGGGATACCTGACCCTAGCCTAGGTGCCCCTTCCCCTCCCCTTAGCAAGGTATCAAAGGTCATCATCAGAAAATTTTTCCCCCTCCCCTGGAGCAAAATCTCTCATAGCTGTGAAAGTCAAAAAGTCAAGCAGAAGCAGAAACCCTGACACTTTGAAGCAATGAATCCATTCACTTTAGGCAATAGGCGAATGTGTCTTTGCGTGAACGTGTGAGTGAGCACTGAAAATGTCCCTTGTAAGCAGTGACCTCATTCACCAGACCAAACCCAGATCCCCTCCACAGATTTACTGCACATCCATCCAGGCTTCTACATCTCCCCTTGTCCAGCCTGTCTTCCGCAAAAACCCAGAGAAATCTAAACCCATGGCTGGCACTGAGAGCTCAGGGATGCAGCAGGCAGGAGTGAGGCTTGGCAGGAAAAGAGGCCATGAGACCCAGATGGGAATCGGGAGAGCTGAGGCTGCCCTCCGTGCGCCTGTGCTGCCACCACCCTCCACCCCACTTCAGTGTCCATGGCTCCCTCCTTCCCAGGACTCCCCTCCCTCCTCAGCAGGTGCCACCCCTACTCTCCAAGGCGTTGGGCCCAGCTGTTGCTCCTACGCTCCACGCCATGTCCTGTCCTGAGTGTAGAGCCAGAGACAGCCGGCCAGGAGAGTGCTGAGTGGGGGTGGGAGTGACTAAGCAGGGGTGGGAAGGGGAGGGAGAGCAAGGACTAGGACTTGGGGGGGAAACAAAGCACACAGTTAAGACTATAACCCACTAACAAAGCCACACACAGAGCTGGGGCAGGGCAGGGGCATCCTACCTTGCAGGGATCTTGGACTTGGGACTGAATCTGTCAAAGAAAATGACCAAGGCAACTGAGTCACCTGCTGGTAGTTGGAGGCTTTAGAGGGAGAGGGTGGGAAAAGGGAAGGATCCCAAGGACAAGCCTCACAGGGCTGACGCCCTCACCAAGTCTTGTCTATTCCACAATGGACAGGAGTGAAGCCGACCGAAGAGGAGAGAGTGCTGATCAGCACAGCAGAAGCAAGAGAGGGCAAAGGGCCAAAGGGGCAGAGAGGGGGCAGGAGGAGCCAGAAGGCTTGGAAGGTGTGCTGAACACCAAAGCCCCCAGGCCTGGTGGAGGGACAGCTGGCCCCATCACACCCTTATAATGCCAATCCCGTTTTGTCCCCATGAAGCCCAGTAAGAGGATCAGGTTATCGTAGAGTTGGACTTGTCATTCTGTGGACAAAGCTGCTGGTTTGGGGACTGCGGGGAAACAGTGTGCAATCTTGAGTGCCTGGAGCCAGTGTAACTATTTCCCAAAATGCCTCAAGTACAGACTTCCTGTACCAGGAAGGGGCTACATTAATTAACACTGGCTGTAAGAGCTGGGTGGTGGCAGGGGTCTCATCTGATGAACCAGAGGACGGACAGACAGAGAAGGCAAACTGCGGATGGGCTGGTAAATGACGTGTGCTCTTACGGTGGGCTCACAGGAAGGGGGGGTCTTTGTAGGAGCCCCAAGAGGTTGGGCAGGCAGGAACCACTGTGAGGGCCCTTGCTCTGCTGGACCAGCTCTAGGCTCCTGCTCTCCACTTAGAAGTGGAGTCTGGGAGGGGCGCCTGGGTGGCTTAGTCAGTTAAATGACCAACTTCGGCTCAGGTCGTGATCTCCCGGTTCATGAGTTTGAGCCCTGAGTCAGGCTCTGTGCTGACAGCTCAGAGCCTGGAGCCTGCCTTGGATTCTGTGTCTCCCTCTCTCTCTCTCTTCCCCTACCCCACTCATGTTCTGTCTCTCTCTCTCTCTCTCTCTCTCTCTCTCTCAAAAATAAATAAACATTAACAAAAAGAAAAAGGAAAGAAAAAAAAGAAGTGGAGTCTGGGAGGCCTTGCCACCCCCAGATATTTCTGTCGCCCTGTCTCCTTCGCCACTTCACACAGCCCCACGGAAGTAAGGGGACAGAGGGGAAGACAGTGGGGAGCGAGGTGACCCAGGTGCAGCATGGGGAGCCCACAGAAAGGCTCAGGAAGGTTCAACTCTTCATGTCCTCGTGTTCATTTGGCCCATGTGCCATGCACACTCTTACAGCACAGCCCAAACCATGTTCCGGCGCCCCAGCAGGGCCCACCCCAGCAGGGCCCAGAAAGGACAGGCAGACAGGGAGTGCCTGAATCTGCTGGCTGCCACTTACCTTGTGGCATGGCAGGCTTGGCCTTCTTTGCGGGTGCCACCTCATCAGCCCTGGACTCAGAAAAAGATGCCGTCCTACTGGGGGCTGGAGTCTGGGGTGGGACAAGGAGACAAGAGTCACAGGTAGCAACTGGGAAAAAGAACTATTAGTCCTTGAGCTTTGGAGCCTTAAGGCCCCAAAGAAATCAGGTAATAAGAATCCTGTACAGCACTATCTTCTACTAAGTGCTTGCAAAAGTACTACTACAACAACCCTCTTGAGATAGGAATTAGTATTGTTCTAGGTCACAGATAAGCAAACTGAGGCTCTGGAGGGTAAGACACCTGCCAAGGTCTCTCTCTCAACAGGATTTGAACTCCAGTCTGATTTAAAAACCCCTGGTCTTGGGGCATCTGGCTGGCTTAGTCTGTGGAGCATGAGACTCTTGATTTCGGGGTTGTGAGTTCAAGTCTCACGTTGGGTAAAGAGCTTACTTAAGAAACTAAACTAAACTAAACTAATAAAACCCGGTAGGCTTTCCATTATACTACCTTGATTGGGCAGAAAAAAAGCCAGCAGAGATCTAGAAACCAACCCGTCTTTCTCCAATGCCCACAGACGACTAGGAACAGAAGAGGGGCACTTGTGTCCTGGATGGGAGGGAGGTAGGAGAGGGTGACAAAGATGACAAGGCAGGTTTTAAGGCAGAGGAGAGGAGGCACCTACCGAGGTACTCCCACTGGCATTAAGGAGGAAGTTTGCAGTGTGGGCCGCTGTGGGTGGCTGGTTGGGGATGGGCCGGTGGCCTAGGGCCATGCCCACAATGGCTGTCATGTGAGTTTCAGTCCCAAAGACATGGATGGGGATCCCAGTAGTCTTCCCTGTGAGGAAAGAAAAGAATCCATCATTCAAGTCTTCAAATAAGTGTCCACGTCCACACTGCTCTGCAAGGGGCCCTGCCTGGCATCTAGTGCCTTCTGCACAAGGCCAATTATCCAAGATAGACCAACCGTCATATTTTTACCACCAAACAAATCTCCATAAAGACCACCTGCTTTGATAAGAGCAAGGCCTGGCTTTACCGACACCCTGAAGTGCAACCACAAGCACCGTCCTGCTGTGGGCAGCGAGACCCCTGGCCCTCCCATCCCTCGACCTCGACTTCCGCCCAGCCTGGCCTCTGTGCCTGGGCCTTGGGCTCATTTCCTCAGGGCTCCAGCCCCCCTCGGTCCTCTGTGTGGAGCTCTCTCGTCGCTCGCCACCTCCTCCTCCGTCTCCCTTGCCACTTCACTGTACACATCCCTAACTGAGAGGGATCAACCTCTTAGTAAGTGTTTACTTATTTAATGTTCTGTGAGTTTAATGGCCAGACCGTGACTAACATTCACCATGCTGTCCCAAAGGCTGGGCCCATGGCAGGAACTCAGCTGTAGGTGAAAACGAGGACCTGACACCCCTTCAGGTGATTGAGGCAGGTTCCTATTTGCCACGGATACCAGATTTGCAAAAATGGGAAGATGGCAAGCTTTTGCCCCTCCAATCAAAGGGCATGGCACGCGTCTGTCACCCCTCCAACGCTTCATGTGAATTCCTGCTCCCCACATAAGTGCTCCTAGCAATGAGGTCTGCACTGTGCTCTCTTGTTCTACCAATTAACCAATCGTCCCCACCTCTCCCCCCACAGCCCAAGGGGTCTCCACCCTCCTACCCCTGAGCCCGCGCTCCACCCAGCAGCCAAAACAACCCTTCTAACCCAAAATCAAGTTGTGCCACTTCCTCAAAGTCTTCCAGAGGCTGCCAGCCCAGGGTCACGGCCAAGTGCTCCCCCGTACCTGTACCAGTCCCACATAGCTCCCACTGCCTCCCACCCTTACCTGCCAACACCCTGCCCTCGCTCCCTCGGCCCTGCCTGCTGGTCCTGCACAGCAGCACGCTCCCATTCAGGGCCTTGGAACTTGGCCTTCTCTCTGCAGACACTGCTAAGTGCTCTCTCCTCTCCTCCAGGTCACTGCTCAAATGTCACCGTTTTGGGGGGGCTTCCACCGATCACCCCATTAAAACCGGCCCTGTCCCCTCCCACGCAAGCTATCCCTTTACTCGGCTTTGTTGACCTTCATGTCACCTAGCGCCACCTGACATTACTGTCGATGTTTTCAACAGCACGAGGGATTGCTGTCAGTCAAATGTACAGCTGCAACCCCAGTGCCTGGCACACAGGCCACACAGAGCAGGTGTTCCGCAAATATCTGTTAAATGAACAGCTGAATGGAAATGTTTTCTCAGCCATTGTGAAGTTCAGGTCAAGCTCTGCATCAGAGGAGCGCACACACTGGAAGTAGAAGCAAGTGTCCGAAGACCCGGCACAGAGCGCTGGGGACAGAAAAGGTCGCCATCTTACCGACTTCTCCCATCACCCGCAAGCCCTCCTGATAGTTGGGGCCGCCTCTTCGGACAAAGATCGTGACCTCGTGCTCCTTCAGGGGACCCTGGTAATCTCGAATTGCTCTCACGATGCCCTGGAAGCAGGAAGGGACGACAGACATGTGCCTAAAAATAAGGCAATTATTTATAATCACGATGAACGAACATCCCAGGTGTACCTAACAAGGACTGCTTCTCACGAAGAAGCATGGCAGGCCCCGGCAGTCAAGAATTCACACGTGTGGAATGGACTGCACACAAGCAACCAAAAGGCCCAGGACATGCAGTCGCTTGTGATGTTGCTGGGGCAGCAGTTTGGAGTCCCTGGGAGTCACACCCCTCAATGCATAGGGTGCCGTCTCCAGTCATTCTTGTTATCTCTTATTGCAGCCGGGGCAGGTGGCGAGGATCTAGACCAGGGTCCTATGCAAGGGTTCTCAGAAGTATCAGGATCTAGTCCACTTAAATATCAAAGTCCTACTAAAGTTTCTTCCAGCGATTTTGGAGAACAGCCCTTGCAATGGGTATCAACTCTGGAAACAATTTGGGAGAATGAACAGGTGTGCACCAATGCGGTCTTTCCTGGGTCAGAAGTCTAATTTCTGTCACCCAAGGCATGCCACCTGGTTGCTGTTCCAGAAGTAACCATCCATATCGACAGGGCTGCCTTTATTATAGGGTTGCTCAAAAGTTAAAATAAAACTGCCAAGGTTCACCTGTTTCAGATTGGTCTGTTGAATCAGGACCCATTAGAGAGACTCTGTTTTTGGCAAGACTGACGAGGCCTGGTCCCCCACTTCATGAGAGCTCAGACTTTCAAGGTGGACATTTATTTATCCATCATTCTCAAATATGCGCTACCAGAAGGGACATTCCCTGAGCGTCGGACAGTACAGAACAAGAAATGGCCTCCTGAGGACTCTCGAGCCAGGTTAGCTCTGTTGCCCTTTTTGACCAGCAGTCCCACTCAGAACTGTGTGCCCTCACCCCTGACCTGTGCACAGGGACCAGGCTGACAGGCCTCAGCTGGATGAGCAAGAGCCTCAGATCATCGATCCATTTTCCTCATTCTGACCTTTTGGAGAAGACCCAAATCTATCCCAGCGTCTTCTGCATCCCCAACAAGGGCCCCTGGGACAAAAGCCCCTACTCAGCTGGGTAAGTCATGGAAACCTGCTTCTGCCTCAAACTTTGCTTACAGAAACCTCCCTTCCTGGCTTTTCCAAAACCCACATTCCCCAGAGACTACACGGTCCCCGGTGGCTGGTTACCTTGAATGTGGCAGCCACATTGGTGAAGTTTGCAATGCTGCCTCCAATGATGAGGATCTTGCCTGTGTTGGGAGTAAGAGAGGTCAAAAAAGGGTTAGAAAAGTAGAACATCCTACCAGAAAT
Source organism: Panthera uncia (assembly GCF_023721935.1). Taxonomy (NCBI): domain Eukaryota; kingdom Metazoa; phylum Chordata; class Mammalia; order Carnivora; family Felidae; genus Panthera; species Panthera uncia. Next base: position 11,622,843 of record NC_064814.1, read on the forward strand.
CCAACCGAGGGCGTTCTCTCTTCTCTAAGCACGGATCCCTCAACTGTTAGGAGGTGTCAGTGCAGAGGCTGGGTGGGGTGGGGAGCAGGCTGACCTCCCTTGACATCCGTTCAGTCTTAACCAATTCAGCTCTCCATTACCCATGCCACTGAGCAGGTGGTTAATCCAAACCCACAGAACCTCTACGTCATTCCTGGCTGCCACTGAGAAACCCGGTTTAATTTCTGGATACTCCTGGTAGGAATCTCTATTGGCTCAAAGGAAAGGGAACTGGTATGTGTAGCCCCCAAACACTAGACAGGCGGTAAAGTGAAGCTGGGAATCCCACAGCCCAAACAGTAAGTGTAGAAGTGGGCCGCTAAGAACTGAGTTTCTACAAGTCAGTAAGAGCACATTGCTACCTCCTCCCTTGCACCTGCCTACAGGACTTTATGTACATATCGCTTCCTTGCTTCCCCGCAGCCTCCATCTGACAGAGGCCACACTGCCCACTGTACAGTTGGGAGAAACAGAGGTCCAGAAGCTAAATAGCCCCAGGCCGCAAAGGAGCAGGGCCACAACCCCAGTGCCTCCTCGCCCAAAGCTACTCCCACTGTGGCACAATGGGCCATCCTGGGAAAGGAGCGTGTGTGTCTCACCATCTGGGTGCTTCTCCCGGGTCATGAGGGAGAGGATCGTCTTGGCATAGTCATAGGTCTGCTGCTCGCTGGGGGCGCCTGAGTATTCCCCGTAGTTTGCCAGCTCATTGACACCCCCTAGGTCGCAGATGGTATCACTGTCAGGAAGACACGGAAGTCAGTGCTGATTCTGACTCTAGTGGCTGAGGGTGGCAGCCTGGTGCCGATGAGGACACACAGATGCCCCGAAAGCCCCATAGTCAGCTTATGGAACCGACCTCTCGGGCCTCAGACCCTCAAGGTCCAGAGAAGTCACACTTGAAGTCGCATCAGGCTCTCCCGGGCAGCACTCTCTGCCAGCCCCCAGCCACAGTGGGGTCCTGGATTGACAACATTAAGTAAAAGGAACAAGGAGCACCTCCCAACACAAAGAAGAATCACATATTCCAGGAGTCCCTGCTTGGCTGCCCAACGGAGAAGTAAAATGGTTGCAACTAGAGGAGAGCTCAGCCAGGCGTGGAGGGGAACGTGGCAGATTACTGCCTGGAAACGAACAGATGTCTACTGTGCTTTAAGTGAAAAACCAATTACTGCAAAGACTGTGGAATATGATCCCAATATTCTTATAAACAAAGTATGATACTTATACAGGCATTAAAACAGCTGGAAGGACACACAGCAACGTGTTCACTGTGGTGACCTACTAGCAGGAGAGATGGGGAGACAGCCAAGCGATGTTTACTATTGGGTTCTTTTCTGCATTTATTGTATCTCTGCAGGAAGCCCATAGCACTAACTATAAAGATTTTAAAAAATAAAAATAAACAAGGGGCTTCTGGGTGGCTCAGTCGCTTATATGTCTGACTCTTGACTTCAGCTCAGGTCGGAGTGTCACCGTTCATGGGATCGTTGGACTCTGCTGACAGCACAGAGCCTGCTTGGGATTCTAGCTCTCCCTCTCTGTGCTGACAGCTCAGAGCCTGGGGCCTGCTTTGGATTCTATGTCTCCCTCTCTCTGCCCCTCCTCCGCTCGTGCTCTGCCTCTCTCTCTCAAAAACAAACATTAAAAATTTTTTTTTTAAGTAAGAAAGTTGCAGGGGACAGTGTACATACAGGGCAGGCTTTTACCAGAGCCCTGCTTTACGCCAAGGGGAGAAGATGAAGACCCCCCCCCCCCCCATCCCCACTCCAAGGTAAGGCAATCTGATCTAGGCTGTGCGCACATGGACTCGGGGTAGGCCCAACTGCCATCCTTTCAGTAGCCCCTCAGTCACCTGTACACAACAGAGGCACCACCTCCGGCCACCATGGTCCAGATCCTCCCCTTGGGGTTCAGCAAGGTCAGCTTCAGGCTCGCCCCACTTTTGGCATCCAGGTCTGCAATGTAAGCTTCCTAGGGACCAGACAGCAACAGGTGGGTCCTGGGGATACCCCCTTCACCAGGTCCCAGCACCTGGGACCCTGTCCCTTTCCCTGAAGACACATGAAGAGGTCCTCCATTGTCTCAAGAGGGTCAGGGAGAGGGGTTGTGCAGGGTCCTATGTACCTGGGACAAAACACGATGATGTCCTCAAGGACCAGAACCACCCATAGCCACAGTCGCTGCCTGGGGACAAACTTCCCAACTCCTTTCTCTCTGTCCTCAAGTCCCTGACCCTCTGCCCAAGTCCCAGGTCTCACTAGGTCACCCTGCTTCTAAACAGCCCCCAATCCCAATGTATGCCTGCCTGGTTCATCACACGCCCCTTCTTCCAGCCCAACCTCTTGCCCTGGCCTGGGTTATGACTCACAGGCCTAATCCTGCTGTGAAGACCTCTCAGATGATGTGGTGGGAAAGAGCAATTAAAATTCTCAGCAAGTGGCCAAGAGAACTACCTTCCCCCGGCAGGATGAGCAAGATCCACTCGGAATTATCAACAAATCAAGTTAAGAGCCCAGGGAGGTTGATTGAGAGAGAAGTCTAAAAGGATTTCTGGCCGGGATTCAGAGGCTTGGCTGACTCCCACCCCCACCTCCTTTGGGGGTTTTAAGAAAATTAAATGGCTCTCGACCTTCCCTTCCTGCCAAATAAACAGCGCACAAGGGGGGCCCGATGCTCCTCTGAGATTAGTCACCCTCCCCCAGGTCCCCATCATGTTCCATCTCCTCCCCAGAGCAGCCAGCCTTACCTCTGGATAAGCTTCCCGCCCGAAGGGAGGAGGGAACTCTATATCACCCCACTTCACTTTGCAGATGTAGTCGGCTGTGGCATCTACCTTGGCCGCCAGGTCAAGGACATAGACGCCATCTTTGGTCACAACTGTGAGAAAAGCAGAGGTACTCAGATGCCAGCCCCCCGGCAAAGGCGTCTACCACCAACCTCCAAACCCCTCCACAGGCTTCCCCACCACCACCTCCCGAGGTCCCACCCAGACCTAACAACTGCCCAGCTCTGCAAGAAACCGGACGGCCATTCCACACAGCTTTTCCCCCGTTAGAAGAGAAATAAATTAATTAAGACCACTCCCCTCCCTCCCTGACTTACAGGTAATGTGACAGGGATGTCATGTTTAGTTGCCCTGGCAATTTTTTAACATTTTTTGAAAAGCGACACTCTATGCCTTAAATATCTAACCATTCACCCATCCACAGCCCTACCACTAAAACATAAAGTGTTAAGGTACGAGCTGCTGTTGGGAGGCCCCCCACCCCGACCCTTAGGTGTATATATCTGGGTTTCTCGAGGTTGGCCAGGAGAAGCCTTAGTTGCCTGTGGGAGTGGGAAACCACTGGGTACACTGAGCCCCCAGCCAGCAGGATTCATTTACTGCCCATTAACTGGACATCCATCTTCCCTTTACCCCTGGCTCGTTTAACTAATGAAGTCAGCAAACAGCCATCTGGTCCATTAGAGGGGTTGCATCCCCAGCTGGAATCTGGAATCTGGACTTTGCCCTGAACAGCCCTGGCCAGAGCCAGCTCACGCCACCTGCCTCCCTCACAGCCTGAGGGGCCTGGACCAAGATCTTCCCAGCTTGGGGATCAATGATTGACCAACTCCTGGGGAGTGCTCCAAGGGCCTGAAGAGGAAAGAAGAGCCCGAACGGTCAGACCAGTGAAGGGGCAGCCCAGGTCCTGGGAGAACAGCCTAACCCCTGCCAGGAATAGCCACTAAGCAGAGTCAGATCAAAATCAGGACTTCCCCATCACAGAACAAAATAAGAGCAAAGAAAGCTGGAGGTGGTTAAACAGGAATTATCGTTGTCTTCTGAGAGCTCGGAAATGAGAGACTGCACTCCACGAGCCCAGACATCCCTCTACACACCGCACACCCGGCAGTGCCCTCTACGCGTGGGGGGGGTCTGGTGTGTCGAACGTCAAGGCCAGGGTTACCACAGGCACTGAGACCCTGTTATAACTGTCCTTTGCCCAGGTCCACGCCAGCAGAGCCAGTTACCAAGGGGGTTGATCTCGAGGTAGGTGAAGTACAGATCCTCATAGAAATTGAAGAGACCAGAGATAAAGCTGGCCAGAATCCTAGAGCGGGGAGGGAGAGAGAGACGGTCAATCTTCAGGGAGGGGCAACAGGCTCGGCAGCACGTCCCAAACCTCCCTCTCCCCACGGCCATCTCTTACTGACAGCTCCTCTTCCCAAAGCCTGCCCTGCCAACCTCTCGCTTCCCTCTGTAAGCCCTGCTCCCTGGACATCACTCTTCAGCCACTGAGACGGAAAGGAGCTGTCAGGCATGCAGCCGGAGGTGTTGGTACCAGACAGACAGGGCCAGTGGGGTGAGGGATGCTTACGGCATATTTCAGTCTGAGCCAGCTTCCTGTCTGCCCCCTGCTCCCCTCCTTGGGACAGGGAGGCGCTGTGCCTTCCCTCTCACCCAGACGCTGGGGCAGGGCAGCGGATGCCCACACAGGGAAGACCACCTTGCTTTCCCTGCCCTGTGTCCGGAGCTCTCGACCTTCCCCGCTCCCCCACTGCCACCTGCCTGCCCTCCCTCTCACTCAACTCTTTCTTCTCTTCAGGAGCGTGGACTAAGAGGTGTTTCTTGATGTCCTCAGCATTCAGTTTCTTGTCCACGCCAACGAGCAGTTTCTGGGCTTTGGTGTCCACGTCGCCCACGTCCACCCCACCTTCATGGTGGAACAGGACATAGTCCCCTTCTCGGGTCGCATAGATGCAGACATAGAACTCCTCCGCCTTGCAGGGGAAGACAGTACCACGTGGGGGAGGGGCACTGAACTGGCAAGCCCAACCCCTTTGGGTGCATTTCTAAAACCCTAGTAAAGGGGCGCCTGGGTGGCTCAGTCAGTTAAGCATCTGACTCTTGGTTTCGGCTCAGGTCACGAGCCGGTTCGTGAGTTTGAGCCCTGAGGCAGGCTCTGCGTTGACGGTGGGAAGCCTGCTTGGGATTCTGTCTCCCTTTCTCTCTCAAAATAAATAAATGTAAAAAGTTACTGTCTTCCCTTCAGGGACAAGAGGAGAGCAGAGGCCATTGCCTAGCTGACAGTCCAGACTCAGCCACTGTGACCCGATCTGGGGGAGGGTGCCTGCCTTCAAGTCTTTCTCATCCCAGCACCGAGAAGCCCCCTGTTACCAGCCCTGACTCCTCCCTGCTACAAACTAAGCCTTTCCCTTCATCTCTGGACTCCCTGCTCCATGGCACCCTCAGACCCTCAGAGAGTCTGGTCCTTTTCACTTTTCTCCAGCAGCTTGATTTCTCCTTTCATCATTTTAGAGTCGACAAACACAAAGTGGGAGAGAAGACCCGGCTTGGAGCCACGTCACACATACCTGACTGTGGGGAACAAAGGGTTCGATCAGAAAGTTCTTGAGGAAGCCTTTGGCCTTGCCAACCTATTGAGATTGAGAAAAATAAAGCTTAGATGGACCAGCGGGTCTTGTCCCCCAGGGCAGGAGGACTGCCCTCTGCTCCCTCTACTTGGCTGTCCCACCGGAGCCGGGGCTCAGGTACTACTGCCACGACATCTGGCAGAGAGAGATTTTCCAGAAACCAGGGCAATGGGGTCACAGACCCTAAGCTGAAGAAGTCTTCACGAGATACTCCTTCACCCACTGCCAGCCACACTGCAGTGTACTGACCTCACACGTTCTTTCTCTGCCTCCTCTGGAGGGTGACAAATGAGCTGGGCTAACAAATGTTGCCCCCGCCCCCACAGCACAGACATCAGGACTCCTCTCCCTCCTGCCATCAGTAGCACAAGTTAAAGAGCACAGACAAATCAAGGCTCTCCATCCCTGAGCTCAAGCAGAGAGACCCAGCCCAAGGACAGAAGTCTGGGCCTGGGAACAGCAGGGATGGGGGGGAGCGGGGGGAGGGAGAGCTTGACGGGGAAAACTTCACGCACACTTTCCTGGCTGAGGACAACAGGCCTGCAGAGCTAATCAGTTTGAGTGGGTCCCTGGCGGCTGCCGAGGCGAGACAGCCCTCATCCCAGAGTGTCTCAAAGCCCCCCCCCCCCCCCCCCCCCCCCAGCCCGTGTGCGTCACTGCTGAGTCAGGGACCAGACAGTGATCCCTCAGAGGTAATGAGCCGCTTCTGCCGAGGCGGACACTGTTGCCGGCCCCGACACGGCTGACAGCCCCCTCCCAACAGCAGCTGAGGAGAAAGAACACAAGGACCTCTCTGGGGACACCACTCAGCCCCCAGTCCTGCCGTCCTCTCGCCAAAGGCCTGCAAGCAAAAAGGCCAGTAGAGATCCCTCCGGCCCCAGGTCCACATACGAGTTTAAGAGGTCCTCTTTAGTTCAAGAGCCAAAAACTGGGAAATTACCACAAAGAGCTGATTGGAGAGAGCCCAGGAAGAGAGGAAGACAGCTTCGTTGTCATCCTCACCCTGCTTCCAGGACGGCCAAAGAAGAGAACAGCTCAGCCCTGGTGACAGTCACCCAAGATGGGGCAAAGCTGCGCATGGACAGCACACCCTTCCCGGCCTCAGGCCCGCCTCAGCCCGCTCCCCCTTGCCTGTTCTCCAGTCCCGTCCAGGAGTAAAAAGGAAAAGAAGTGCAATTTTATTTCTGAGCCTCTCCTAGCCTTCCCTAAACCACATTTCACTTCAGCTCTCTCATCTACAGAGTTGACATTAATCACTAAGCTGGGGGAAGCCAAGAACTGAATTTCCTCTTCAGTGTTACCAGTCTCATCCTCGGCTCTTGGTCGAATAACGTCTCTGCCTAAAAGATTCTGCACCTGCCTTCTGCAACTTTTTCTTGCCGGCCCTCTTAGGCATACACGTCACGACAAGCTGCTGTGCCCTTTCTGGAAACGGAAAAGAAAGGACTTCCCAGAATGAGCCTCAGAGTCTCATCTCCGTGATGGGTCTGTTAAAGAAACAAACCATTTCCGGGGCGCCTGGGTGGCTCAGTCGGTTAAGTGTCCGACCTCAGCTCAGGTCACGATCTCGCGGTTGGAGCCCCACGTCGGGCTCCACACCAACAGTGTGGACCCTGCTTGGGATTCTCCTCTGCCCCTCCCCCACCTGCGCGCCCGCTCTCCCTCTCTAAATAAACAAACAAACCAATAACAGACCGTTTCTACCTGGCCATGAACTGGACTGGGGTTACTTTTGCAGCCCATCTTGCCATTCGCTGATGGCAGAGCTGGGAGCGAGCACCAAGACTGGCCCTGCTACCAGGCAGCTCTGCGGGACCCAAGGCTGCAGTGTGGTCTTCCCCAGGCCACAGTGTGGCCGAGTAGGCAGTGAGCCTACAGGGCTGCTCATCTGGAGATGACCACATCCACTTCTGTTCCCACAGCACCTCCACCCCAACCTATAGCCGTACTCACGGTGGCCTCCTGTCCCAGCCGTGGTTTCAGCCAGGACTTAATGCCTTCCAGAGTGAGGTTGACCCCAACGAGGCCCAGCTTTCCACGCCGTTTGATCAGCTGGTCTGGCTTGACCACCAAGTTCTGGAACAAGAGGGAAAGGAAAGAAACGGGAGAGTAAGAGATTACAGTCTGGCGACCCGAAGCACAGGACAGCCTGCATGGCTTCCTATCCACCCATCCGTTCTTCAGTGTCAACTCCTAGAAGCTTTTCTCACCTATCCAAGCCTATACCTTTCTTTTGACATCCAGGAATCTGGAGCCATCCGTGCCCCGAATGGGGCCTGGCACAGTGTAGATACTTACCACATACCTGCCGCATGAGTGATTCCCTACCCTCCCTATGAGACATCTTAGCTCCACTAAACCATGAAGCCCTCAGAATATGGACCAGCACCTGTGTTCCAAAAGGAAGAACAGGGGGACAGAGCCTTGTGGTGACCAAGGACCTTAGAGTTCTGGTCAATCCCATCCCTGGGCCTGACCCCGTCTACAGGCCCAGCAAGCAGCCCCTAAGCACTGCTCACATGCTGCCAGCCAGGAAATGCGCCACCTCCCGAGGCAGCTCCTTTCATGGGTGGGCTACCTTGTGCTGGGAGGGAACATGCACCCCCAGAACCTGCTCTCCTGGCCCTGCCCAAGAAGTCTCTGCCTCCCAACAATGGTCCCACAGGGACCCGGACAGAGGAGCCTCTACTCTGGGCTGGCTGCCACACAAAGTCCACAGCACGCTTCCTCATGGCCCGAACACATTCCTAACATGCTGCACTTGGGAAGAGTGGAGCCCACACCCACTTTTACTGAGCACCTACAAGTGCCAGGTGGCACACCAAATGCTTTCCAGACATTATTGCTAATCTTTATAGCTCACAGGGTGAGTGTTCCGCCCATCTGACAGATGGGGAATCTGCCACTCGAGAGAGGTAAAACAGCTTGCTCCAGGCCACACGGTTAATCAACAGAGAGCTTTGGTCTGGACTCCAGTCAGTCAAGCTCCAAGCCCTTGCGCTGTGTTCCCTGCTGGGGCGTCTCAACACGTGGGGCCCGGAGCCGAACACAAAATCCCACTCAGCCCACTGCACGCTGCCCACTGATGTGGGCAGTCTGCCATCATGTGACCCGGTGGGACATCTCCACCAAACCGACCGTCTCTATTCCTCTGACCCTGGGCCCGGAAGAAGGGCCTGGGGAGGGTGGGCTCACCTGGCTGAGCAGCCAAGGGTGGTCCTGCAGCAGGCGGGCCCAGTCTGTGTCAGGGGTGACCCGGGCATACTTGAACCGGTTCTGGATGGCTGAGGTGGTGCAGATGAACTTGTAAAGGAGTTCTTTGCCCGTCTGCTCCGAAATCGCCTTGGCCGACATGGCCGCAGAGGGACCTGCTCTACCTGTTGGGAGGAACAGGAGCTGGTGGGCAGGGGAAGAGACCCGTGTCCAGCTGCCCCCAGACAGTAAGACCAGATCTCAGCACTTCTCAGGAGGCAGAAGGAGGACTGGCCCAGCAGGAGGGAAGGAAGCGAGATCTCAATGAGCACTTCTTTTTTTTTTTTTTAATATGAAATTTATTGTCAAATTGGTTTCCAAACAATATCCAGTGCTCATCCCAACAGGTGCCCTCCTCAATGCCCATCACCCACTTTCCCCTCCCCACCACCCCCCATCAACCTTCGGTTTGTTCTCAGTATTTAAGAATCGCTTATGGCTTGCCTCCTTCCCTCTCTGTAACTTTTCCCTCTTCCCCTCCCCCCTGGTCTTTTGTTGAGTTTCTCAGGATCCACATATGAGTGAAAGCATATGGTATCTGTCTTTCTCTGCCTGACTTATTTCACTTAGCATAACACTCTCCAGTTCCATCCACGTTGCTACAAAAGGCCAGAGTTCATTCTTTCTCATTGCCAAGTAGTATTCCATTGTGTATATAAACCACATCTTCTTTATCCACTCATCAGTTGATGGACATTTAGGCTCTTTCCATAATTTGGCTATTGTTGAAAGTGCTGCTATAAACATTGGGGTACAAGTGCCCCTGTGCATCAGCACTCCTGTATCCCTTGGGTACATTCCTAGCAGTGCTATTGCTGGGTCATAGGGTAGATCTATTTTTAATTTTTTGAGGAACCTCCACACTGTTTTCCAGAGCGGCTGCACCAGTTTGCATTCCCACTCAATGAGCACTTTTGACATCAGGGAAGGAGGATCAGGAAGTGAAGAGAGAGAGAAGGTGGAGATAAACAAAGGTGGCATGTTCCCCAGGTCTCTTGGCCTCAACCTTGTCTCTACTTCCTCTCGACAAACCAGCTCACATTCATCTTGGAGCAAAAGGCAGCTGGCTGGGGAGACAGGAATACCAGTGGTATGACCCAAACCCATGTGCTGGTCCCACCCGAGGTCCCACACAGACACTGAAACACACCCTTTGGTTCTGTGACCTACGGGGCGCACAGCCAGAATTATGCAATCCTGCCCTTACTCCCCTCCCCCTACAGGTTTCGTCTCCCCCACATCCAGACTCACCCATTTCACGCACTTACACTCACCATCAGGCTGTAGGCCAGGCAGGTGAGTTTACTTAACCCCAGGCAGGATCAAACCCTCAAGGAGCAGAGAGTCACCTCAGAGTCCATTTCTCCCAGGACACTAGACTCCCACCCCCGAGTTCAGAGCAGGCACTGGGCAGGGAAACTGTGACCTTCAGTACATCCCACCCGCCCCACTGAGTCACTCAGCTTGCTAATTTAGAGCAAAACAGAGGCCTCTCTGGGGACCACCCTGTACTGGTCCCTTCTAGCTGAGCCGAAGCTGAGGGAGGAGGCAGCAGTCATCCCAGGTCACATGGATATAGAAGTCATCTCATACGAACCCTGTGAGGTACACGGAGATTCATAATCCTATTTCTTAGATGAGGAATAGCAGCTCAGAGGAGCTACCATACCTTGCCCAAAAAGCCAAACAAATGAGCAGGGGACCCAGGACTTGAACCCAAATACTCTTATTCCTGCTCCCCAGAAAACCCCACACTCGTCAGCCCGAGAGAAAAGACCATTTCTCCCAGGACCAGGCCATGTCCCCCCCTTCACCTCACAGAAGGGTCTGTGATGACAATTTCTTCATTTTCCGTCCCCACCGCGTTGTCCTGACACACCCATTCTCCCATGGTAGCAAGTTGGGGAGAGGACCAGGGGAAGGGGGAGGGAAAGGAAACCAAGTCATTCAGACTAAGAACTTGGCCTCATCAGGAAAAGTCACTCCAATCTCTTCCACAGAGATCCAGAACTGAAGTTGCTGAATTTGCTGAGAAGAAAAGTCAAGTTCAAATAAAAGAAGGCGGACCCGGGGGACTAGCTGGTTTATACACACAGGAAGGTGGGTCTCCATCTCCAGCTCAGGGAAGGCCAAAGTTTCAGAGGCTACTCTCCACCTCCCTCCCAACCGGCTTGGCTGGCCCCCTCGGCCTCCCAGCTAGTCTCCAACTCAGCACAATGGGTGCTTTCAGTCTGGTGTCTGGCCCAAAGTGGGGTAGCTGGGAAGGGGCTCAAAAGAGATGTTCCCTTTTCTGGCCTTCCCCTGGGATGACTTCCGGCTCCTCCTCAGCAAGAGTTTCCAAAGGTGATGCTTCAGCCAGCCCCTGGGTCCTGCAGCCCTCCACCCACCCCCCACCCACTCCAGCTCTATTTCCCAACCTTCTTGACTTCAGACCAGAAAAACTGGTCCTGAAATCAGATGGGTACACCTGCCCCCACCCCCTTCCCAAACAGAGCGCAACCTAGGGCAGATGAAGCAGGGAAAGGAGGCGGTAGCTGCTGGCCATGCTCCGTGGTTCAGAAACATCAAGCACCTGTGATCACAAACTCCAGGAGTTTGCTAAGCCTCCCCAAGCAGAGAACAGTCTGACACTACCAGAACAACAACCCCCTCAAAACTGGCACCTCCCAAAGCAGACAAAGGAAAGGGGTAAGAAAAGGCCTGTTCTGCAGCTGGAAAATCACAACTTTCTTGAGTCCCAGGCAAGACAAGAGTTCATTTCCACAGGATGGTTGGAGGGGGGCAGGGGGTGGACACAACAAGGGGATGATATAGGATAGAACAGATTCGCCAGCTTACCAAAATAAGATATGCCACCAGAGCACTTTGGCGTAGATGGCTGGGCAGGCCCTTTCAAGGCCAAGACAGGATTTATATGATGGAATAAAATGGGGAAAGAATCTGGTCTCTGCATGTTCACCAAATGCAGGAAAGAAGGCTCACAAACCCAGGGAGGGGTCTCGGTGGAGAAAATTCGAAAAATTAATCATTCAGAAGGGTCTTGGAAGTCTCTCTAGGGCAGTGGCTCTTAACCTACTTGAGGTCTCAGATTCCTGAGCGCATGAAGAAAAGCCCCGAAAAATGTGCGCCTCATTTCAAGATGCTTATGATTATGACCACAGACCACCAGTTAAGAGCATCTACTGTAGTGACAGCGCGGCTGAAAGTGTATACCAATCTGGATCTGGGGATCCACTCCCCCAGAGTCCTAGGCTGCCTCCTCAGGAACTGAATATGCTCTCGAACTGGTGATAGGTGATTTTAGGACAAAGCTAAGACCCCAGGGGTCCACTCTGGGGCCCTAGGAACTGTCACCTAATAACAAGTAAAATGTAAACCATTTGGGGGATATCATGCCGAGGAACCTGAACACACACACACACACACACACACACACACACACATCACACATATCCTCTCTCTCCCCTCAAGGGAAGGACTTTATGAGCTGAATGGGGTCTTTTCTGCAGACAGGGTGAGTGACCCAGGATTGAGTTCATCCACAGCAGCCACTGAGAACTGAAGCAGCCCACAGGGAAGGCTGAATGAAAGCAGACTGTTTCCCAGGAATGTATCCCTGGGACATAGCCAGTGCAGAGGAACCACTGGAGATGCTACTTAGGGTCTCCCCCCGGGAAAGACAAAGAGCACTCCTTTATAGATCAGTATCCATAGGACTGGTTTTTGTGTTTTTTTGTTTTTGTTTTTGTTTTTTGTTTTTTGGAGGGGAGGGTTGTTTTTAAGAGGACAAGCAATTCCTGGAATAAAGGGAAGAGGCAGAATTCTGTGAGGGTCCCCCTAGTGCAGCAAGCATGTCAGAATGGGATGGAGACACCAGCTGCCTGGTTTCCAAGGGCTCTTCCTGTCATCTGGCCCAAGCTTCTGAAGTTCTCTAAGAGATAAAAATTACCACCCCCGCCCTGGGTAGCTGGGGTCTACCAGGTTTTCCTCAAGCAGTATTTCAGAAATCCAAGATCTGAGCGGGCTGAAAGACCTCAGAGCAAAGTTAGTGGGTGGAAGGCGTGGGCTGGTTGGCCAAACTGGTGCCATGCACTGCTCCTCCCCTCTCCAAAATCCTCCTGCCAGGCCGACCCTGGGGACCACCCAATGGCAGAACTCCTCGCTACTGCACAGTATCTGCCAAGGTTGGAGAGGGCAGCAGGCGCTGGGTCTGGCCCTCTGCCAGGCCCTACAGGAGGGCGGCGGCAGCATCCTCAGCCCTCTCCGGGACCTTGCCTTGGCCAGGCTCGGCACAGGCGTCAGCGCCAGGGGTGGGAGGGAGACGGGCACCCCGGCCATCTGTCGCTTAGAGGCTGGGCCCGACGGCACCTCCTGAGCGAGGAGGGTCCTTCCCGCGCCGGTGCTCCACGGCCCGGTCCTTGCGGGCGAGGCCAGGCGTCGGGCACCCTGGGACAGCCCGGCGCCGCGTGGCCCGCCAAGGCTACGCGCCGGGCTCGCTCCCTCCACTTTCGGCGCGGGACTCAGTCGCTTCTTCACAAAAAAAAGAGAGGAAGCGCCCGAGCCCGGATAGGAGTGGGGCGAGTGGCCACCGGTGACCCCGATGGGGACAAGAGGGAGGCCCGCTAAAGCCCGAAGAGGCTCGAGGACTGGCCCCGGTGGGGGTGAGAGGGGCCTGGTTGGTGCAAATGCAATTTAGCGGAGGGAAAAGAAGCCAGGGCGGCGGCACACCCTATGCAAACTCCCTGGAACTGGAATGTGGGAGAGTGGGGGTGGGGTGGTCGACACGCTGCCACCAGTCGGGGTTCCGAGCGAAGGCTAACCTAAAGCGAAGTCCCCCCCCACCCCAAAAAAAAAAAAAAAAAAAAAACTTCCAAGCAGAAGCAGGGAGGACGCGTGAGCACCAAGACGGCGCCGGGGAAAGCGGTTCCGGGTTGGGGGAGGGAGGCGGGAAGCTCCTCGGGCAGGTGGAGTACCCCGCGCGAAAGCAGCTGCCCGCCACTCACCTTTCTGCGAAAGCCCGTGCGCAGCGCTCCCTCCGCAGGCCCCGCCTCGCCGCCCAGTGCCCGGAGCGCTCCAGCCTCCAGCAGTCGCCGGGGAGCCGGCTTTTGTCCAGGCCCCTGCGGGCTTCTCCCCGCCCCCATCGGCACACGGCGCAAGCGGCCCCGCGATTGGTCACACGCGTTCCCTAGCCTGAGCGCCAAGGCTCCTCCGAATTTGCTGCCCGGGATAGCTCTGCCCCCGGAGGCGGGACTCAGGGGCTGCTGGGACTTGAAGTCCAGCTGGCGTGTCCGTCCGGAGGGCTGGTGGGCGCCGCCTCTCCGGATCCGGTAGGGCCGGGGCGGGGCCGGGGGCGGGGCCGGGGGCGGGGCCTCGGGTGGGGAGATGGGCCGGGCTATGCCGGGAGGAGAACGGACGGGGCGGGGGGCCGTGGCCTGATCACTTAGGGGCTGGGCCGACCGCCACTCCGAAGGAAGCGGTGGTGGGGGGTGAGGGGGAGGGTTGGCAGAACAGGCTGTTGCACAGTTTTAGAGACCTGGAGTCTCCTTCTCTTCCCCTGGGAGAAACTAACCTCCGCATCCCGGCCTCCTAAAATTGGTGACACTGAACACAGTTGCTTAAACCCGCTTTTTACGTAGCGATGGCAGACTGCTTTTGCATTTGAACGTGGGCTCTCTCTATTGAGCCGGTGGGGCTAGACTGAGAGATCAGGTAAACCTGCCAATGTGGGATAGGGCAGGGGATGAGGTGAGCGGGTGGGGCTAGGTGGGTGCCAGTCACATCGCTTTGCGTCCCACTCACCTCACCTCCAGGCGGAGCTGAGAATTCAACGGAGAGGTTCTAGCACAAGGCTGGGGTCATCTCTGCAGGTCTCCTTTCCCTTACCCACCATCGGAAGCTTCCACACTGGAATGAATGAACTGTTGCCTCCTCCTTCTCCATTACCTGTGAGACAGGCTATTTTCCAAACCAAAAACTGGGACACCCGGTCTGACAGGTGCTGGTGAATTAGGTGGAGCAGAATATTTGAAATCAAGCAGTCCTGAAAACCAGGACATATATTTACTGCTCTGACATTCTGGATCTTTCACCCCAGTCCTGAAGGTCTCGGGAGCCGCTCCAGGACCCTAACAGCTGCCTAACTAGCTCCAGGAAGGAGTATCAATGGAGCACTGATCAACTCAGGTGAAGGGGTCAGCCCAGTATGCAGAGAATCACCATGCCTGAGCCACTGCCAAGCACTCTGGGTCCCACTGACACACTGCAACAGTGTTGCGACATTCTTGTGGACAAAAACTTTTGGAAGCCCTCTTTCCTCCAATTCAGCTGTAGCCAGGAGTGGGTCAGCTAAAGTCACTCACTGCCCATGCCTGAACTAAGTGATCCCTGATGATGTCACTTTCTGGTTGCTTCCTTCTCAATGGTCCTTTTCAAAGAACAACTCCTCACATCCTCTCTCCTGTTGGTCCTGGAGACTGACCAACAATCAATCTATGGATTGAGCTCCAACCCTATCAAGAATCTCCCCAAAGATCACAAATCTCAGGGAAGTGTCACCTCTCAGTAGGTAAAGAAAACATCTCTTATGAGGGGCCCCTGGGTGGCTTAGTCGGTTAAGCATCCAACTTCTGCTCAGGTCATGATCCCGTGGTTCAGGGGTTCAAGCCCCACAATGGGCTCTGTGCTGACAGCTCAGAGCCTGGAGCCTGCTTCAGATTCTGTGTCTCCCTCTCTCTCTCTCTCTCTCTGCCCTTCTCCCGCTCACACTCTGTCTCTGTCTCTCTCTCAAAAATAAATAAACATTTAAAACATTTTTTAAAAAAGGAAAGAAAGAAAGAAAACATCTCCTAGCCTTGGGGGACAGAAATTCCAGGTCTTCAGGGGCTAGCAGGAAGATTGTAGTCAGGTGCCCTGATTATCCCTCTGGCTAGAAAGATACAACTCATCCAGAAACAGTCATCCAGGTAGAACATAAACTGTAAGAAATGTTCATCAATTTGGCAATATCGATAAAAATTTTTTTTTCAACGTTTTTATTTATTTTTGGGACAGAGAGAGACAGAGCATGAACGGGGGAGGGGCAGAGAGAGAGGGAGACATAGAATCGGAAACAGGCTCCAGGCTCCGAGCCATCAGCCCAGAGCCTGACGCGGGGCTCGAACTCACGGACCGCGAGATCGTGACCTGGCTGAAGTCGGACGCTTAACCGACTGCGCCACCCAGGCGCCCCTATCGATAAAAATTTTAAATGCACATTCTTTTGCCCCAGCAATTTCATTACGAACAATTTATCCTTCACGTATACCTGCATATGTGCACGAAGATGAGGCTCTTTGCTTTGTTCACTGCTGTGTCTCCAGCACATTGAATAGGGCCTGGTACATAATAAACAATCAATAAATATTTGCTGAGTGATTAAGTCCCCCATATAGTTATTGCTGGGCCCAAATGTGACTAGCCCCAGGTGGGGGCAACAAGAAAGGAACTGTCCAGGGAGTGAGGGGAGGAGAGGTGCTGGCCCGAGGGTCCGTGAGCCAGCCAAGCACCGGGATTTTTCAGTTCTCTGAGTGGTTCAGTGCTAGGTCCTTCCCCACAGCCTTCAACCTCCCCAGGAAATACTCTCTCATTACTCCACCATGTTCCCACAGAGGCTCTTCTGCTCTGAATTGGTCAATTCACAAACGGTGAGATCATGACCTGAGGCGAAATCAAGAGTCAGACACTTAACCCACTAAGCCACCCAGGTGCCTCTGTTTTTGCCATTTGAATCACCTCTCTCCTCTTCTAGATCGAGCTGGAAGACAAGTCCATGCCCCCCGAGATAGGATATGGACACCATCTCCGTGCCTGGATTTCAGGCACACCACAACAGTTTCAGTGGCCTTAGACTATCCAGTGGCTCCCTCCTGGATTTTAATCCACTTTAGCTAATATTCATTGAGCACCTACTATGTCAAAGTCATGGGTGCTAATGCATACTCCTCACAACAACCGCTTGAGCTAAGCGTCATCATTTTGCAGATGGGCAACTGGCCCTCTGCTGCCAGGTCCCTTGCCCTGTCCACTACCACCTGCTGCAGGTGAGAAGGAAGAAAAGGAAATCATATCCAGTGAGTCTCCCCAACTTGGCTAGAAGCTCCTCAAGACCCAGGACCATGCCTTGTTCCTTTTGGCATCCCCAGGGCCTAGCATGGTGCTAGGCACACGTTAGGCACTCACTGTATACATGACTGAATAAATGCTGGAAAGAACATGTGAAGGAAGGAAGGAAATTGTAGAAGTCAGGGGAAGAGGGAGAAGATGCAGCCAAGATGGGGTCTACCTGAGTGTGCACTTCTAAACCCACCTGTCCCCTTGCGACAACCAGAGACAAGGGCTTACAGCAGAGGCCCGTCATGACCCACCCTGTGAGGAACCAGGGAAGTTCTCACTCCTGCAGCATTCACTGTTTGCCCAGCACTGAGCAGTCTCTAATCGGAGCCAAGGGCCAAGAGCCCATGTATCCTGGGGTAAGCTCCCCAAGGAGGTATGGCCAGAGCCAGAGCCAGCTTCTGTGCTCAGGAAACATTCTCCAGCCAGCCCAACCAGCTCCTGTCCAGCGTCTTTCCAGAGTCACCCCCCCTACTCTGCCCTCACCCTGTCTTAAAAACTGTCACTGCCTCGTGCTCACCAGGTGTGTTCCTCTTTAATTGCCTCCTCTTTCAGGAGGCACTCCTCCACTTTATCACTTCTTATCCTAAAACAGAACCTACACAGCCCCTCCCCCCCCCACATTACTTAACCTTGACTTTCACTTGACGTCTTTAACCTTCTCTCTAAATGAACTCATTATTTTTGTTTCTTGTCTCTCTTTGCCACGCTCTGTGTTTGGAAATTCTCTCAAGGGCAGGCAGAAGCAGGAGTCATGGTATGGGGACGCCTGGGTGCCTCAGTCAGTTAAGTGTCTGACTTCAACTCCGGTTGTGATCTCACAGATCGGATTGTGAGTTCCAGCCCTGCATCAGTCTCCCTGCTGTCAGCACAGAGCCTGCTTCAGGTCCTAGGATCCTCTGTCCCTCTTTCTCTGGCCCTCCCTGCCTGAAAAAAGAAAGAAAGAAAGAAAGAAAGAAAGAAAGAAAGAAAGAAAGAAAGAAAGA